>NC_134265.1:54966616-55064116 GCF_031893055.1 Leptodactylus fuscus
ACGTCTAGACAGTTACCTTTATATACTGTATGCATAGGATAGCGATAGTGACATATAAAGCAGAAATATAGAGGGTGTCTGACCATCAGGACAATGTTTAGCCATACACGTTACAGGGAAATTGGATGGTCGTATACAGTGTCCTGCTATATAAGCTTGAGCACAGATAAAGGCTGTAATGTGTGGCCGTCCATTGCCTCCTCTGACAATAACTTTTTTTTTTTTTTACTACATTTGCACAAAATATTTTTCAAATTATATATATATATATATATATATATATATATATATATACAGTCCTATGAAAAAGTTTGGGCACCCCTATTAATCTTAATCATTTTTAGTTCTAAATATTTTGGTATTTGCAACAGCCATTTCAGTTTGATATATCTAATAACTGATGGACACAGTAATATTTCAGGATTGAAATGAGGTTTATTGTACTAACAGAAAATGTGCAATATGCATTAAACCAAAATTTGACCGGTGCAAAAGTATGGGCACCTCAACAGAAAAGTGACATTAATATTTAGTAGATCCTCCTTTTGCAAAGATAACAGCCTCTAGTCGCTTCCTGTAGCTTTTAATCAGTTCCTGGATCCTGGATAAAGGTATTTTGGACAAACAATTGAAGTTCAGTTAAGTTAGATGGTCGCCGAGCATGGACAGCCCGCTCTCAAATCATCCCACAGATGTTCAATGATATTCAGGTCTGGGGACTGGGATGGCCATTCCAGAACATTGTACTTGTTCCTCTGCATGAATGCCTGAGGATTTGGAGCGGTGTTTTGGATCATTGTCTTGCTGAAATATCCATCCCTGGCGTAACTTCAACTTCGTCACTGATTCTTGAACATTATTCTCAAGAATCTGCTGATACTGAGTGGAATCCATGCGACTCTCAACTTTAACAAGATTCCCGATGCCGGCATTGGCCACACAGCCCCAAAGCATGATGGAACCTCCACCAAATTTTACAGTGGGTAGCATGTGTTTTTCTTGGAATGCTGTTTCTTTTTGGACGCCATGCATAACGCCTTTTTTTATAACCAAACAACTCAATTTTTGTTTCCAAAATGAAGCTGCCTTGTCCAAATGTGCTTTTTCATACCTCAGGCAACTCTATTTGTGGCGTACGTGCAGAAACAGCTTCTTTCTCATCACTCTCCCATACAGCTTCTATTTGTGCAAAGTGCGCTGTATAGTTGACCGATGCACAGTGACACCATCTGCAGCAAGATGATGCTGCAGCTCTTTGGAGGTGGTCTGTGGATTGTCCTTGACTGTTCTCACCATTCTTCTTCTCTGCCTTTCTGATATTTTTCTTGGCCTGCCACTTCTGGGCTTAACAAGAACTGTCCCTGTGGTCTTCCATTTCCTTACTATGTTCCTCACAGTGGAAACTGACAGGTTAAATCTCTGAGACAACGTTTTGTATCCTTCCCCTGAACAACTATGTTGAACAGTCTTTGTTTTCAGATCATTTGAGAGCGGGCTGTCCATGTTCGGCGACCATCAAACTTAACTGAACTTGAATTGTTTTGTAGAAAGAAATGGTCCAAAATACCTTTATCCAGGATCCAGGAACTGATTAAAAGCTACAGGAAGCGACTATAGGCTGTTATCTTTGCAAAAGGAGGATGTACTAAATATTAATGTCACTTTTCTGTTGAGGTGCCCATATTTTTGCACCGGTCAAATTTTGGTTTAATGCATATTGCGCATTTTCTGTTAGTACAATAAACCTCATTTCAATCCTGAAATATTACTGTGTCCATCAGTTATTAGATATATCAAACTGAAATGGCTGTTGCAAACACCAAAATATTTAGAACTAAAAATGATTAAGATTAATAGGGGTGCCCAAACTTTTTCATAGGACTGTGTATATATATATATATATATATATATATATATATATATATATATAATGATAGCTTTCACACTATATATATATATATATATATATATATATATATATATATATAGTGTGAAAGCTATCATTTTTATATCTTACTCTCAACAGAATTGTAAACATTGTAGGGAGGGATATTTAGTATCTTTCATGGAAACCTAAATTTGCACATAAACGCTGCCCCATGAGATGCAAAATCTAACATAAATGGTACTGGGTAAATAATGGAGGAAATAATGGATAGTGGAACAGGGTAATAAAAACAAGAGATGTAATACAGCCCCACCTTGTGGTCATACTTGGTATGACAGCAAATCAAGCTTAAAGAGGACCTTTCACCATTTTGCCTACAGGCAGTTCTATATACTGGGGCAAAATGGTGAAAGGTCCTCTTTAAAGAGGACCTTTCACCGATTTGGGCACAGGCAGTTCTATACACTGCAGGAAAGCCAACAGTGCGCTGAGTTCAGCGCACTGTCGGCTTTCCCAATCTATAACCCGGGTAAAGAGCTTTCGGTCCCGGTACCGTAGCTCTTTACAGTCAGAAGGACGTTCCTGACAGTCAGTCAGGTACGTCCTTCTGCACAGCAGCGCCTATCGTGATGTACTGTGTGAGCGGGGAGGAACGCACCCCCTCCCCTCCTGATAATACTTGTCTATGGACGAGCACTGTGAGCAGAGGGAGGGGGCGTTCCTCCCCGCTCACACTGTACAGCGCGATAGGCGCTGCTGGGCAGAAGGACGTTCCTGACTGACTGTCAGGAACGCCCTTCTGACTGTAAAGAACTACGGTACCAAGACAGAAAGCTCTTTACCCGGGGCACAGATCGGGAAAGCCGACAGTGCGCTGAATTCTGAATTCAGCGCACTGTCGGCTTTCCAGCAGTATATAGAACTGCCTGTGCCTCAAACCATGAAAGGTCCTCTTTAAGGCTGAGGCCCCACATTGTGGAAACACGGCTTTTTGTTGTTGTTGTTGCAGATTTTGTTGCGGTTTTATAAACCAAAGCCAGGAGTGGATTCAGCAGAAGGTAGAAGTATAAGGACTTCCTATATTTTTACTATTCCTTGTGTAGCTTTTTGTGACAAAGATAGTTGAGCGCTGCACTACTGCGATCTCTGCCACTCTCACTGAAATGAATGGAGTATTGCACGCACTGGCCGACCACCAGCCCATTCAGAATGGGGAAAGAATGTCCCTCATTCTCCAGATCAGTCAGGGTCTTGGAGCCCCACCGATCTGCAAGTTATCTCCTATCCTATGGATAAGGAATAATTAGCTTTGTGGGGAAAATCCCTCTACTAAAATGTGTTGCTGTTTTGTTTTTGTTTTTTTGTGATTGTGATTTTTTTTTTTTAACCCGACAAAACTTCTATAGATAGGATGTTAAGGAACAGGAGCCCTCTTACCTTATCTTCACTAAAAGACATGTCTATATCACTTGACACTTGAGTAGGACTGAGTTCTGTATTAAATGTATCCTCCTCTCTTACATCTGGAGATAGGGCTGTAAAGAAGAAAACTTAAATCCTCAGACACATTTTGATAATTATTTATTTTCCTAATATCATAAAATCCATACCTTTTATTTTTCCATCAACAGAGCTGTACATGAACCTCTGAGGTTCTAACCACTGGTACCACTAAAAATCTGCTATACAGATGAAGCAGCCATGAAACAACCACTTGTATAGCAGTAGGTGATATTTGAGTTTTGTTTGTTTGTTTTTTCCTTCTTGAATAAAATGGCGTACTGCGGCCAGTATTCATTCTACATGGGAAATGACTGTGTTATACAAAGTGTGTAGTGCAGAAATCACAAAATGATTGATGGGTAACGTGACAAACATTCGATTAGTGGCTGCTACATCTGTACCTGTCCTAACAAGCTTATTGGACTCGGCCTCTGGCAGGGGCTACTTGGCAGACCCAGAAGCCTTTGTTAGACCTCCAGTCAGTTGTCCTAACACTTCATCACGTTAAGATTTTATGGGATACAAATAGGGACCAGTCCCTTTGTCATCCACATTGATGATGTTCTATGAATGGTATCTATTGGGCAAATAGCCAGTCACAGAGCTAGGTGTACTGCTGACACTAGGTTTACACTTTGGGACCCAAGAAAATCGAAACCCAATCCACTTAAAAAGCAGTTACCTGCAGACCCCATAAACTACAATTGGCTCTGCCTGGTTTCCACCCGAAAGATGCAGAGGGAAGTCACGCTTGCAGGACTTTTCTCTTTACATTTTTCTAGCAGGATGGGGGATCGACTTCCCAAACGGCAATTGAACCCAGAAGTGAACCCAGCCTTACAGATGATGTGATTTGTGCCTGCACTATAACTATGCTGTACACGTATGGCATTTCACAGTAGACACATCAACGTCACGAAGTAAAGATACAGTAAACGTGTGTGGTGTGTGACCAAGTGAGACAAGGTTTGTGGCATCACACATTGCGTACCAGTATTTTCAGTGAAGAGGGAGTGGATGTAATGGTGATCATTCTGGATTTCTAGTGTTGGGGTCCTGTAACATTTGCATGGAGCTTGTAGGTTCTCTCCAGAAACATAATGATAGGAATATCAGGCATTTACATACTGAGTGTCAATGGAGACCAGGATGGATGTAAGGGATTATATTATATATACGGCACTGCTGAAACTGAGTGCTATGAATATGAGTGAGATAAATCTTGTATTTTGGTTGGTGGTTTTTTTTGTAGATTAGCTGCTTTTTAGTCCCTCCATATATATTAATGCGTTGAATATATACTGTACATAGATAATCATTAGTTTATTTTCTAAACTTTGATTCACCTCAGCTCTCCAAGACAGCAGTACTAAGCAGTATAGCCTATCTTCTACGTTTTATAGACATCTACTTACAGGGATATTGAAACTCCTGAACTTCCTCCAATGGCTCACTACTGGACCAGCCCATGTGTCTGCCTGATGTCTCGCTATCTTCTGGTGACCAAGCTGAATTCTCCATTTCCGTTGTTAACGTAGTGTACAGGTTTTCAGCTGTAAACAGAGATTACAATGGTTATATTATTCATGCACGTATCTCAATTCAGAATATCAACCTTAATAAAGATTACAATAATATAAAAAGTAGTTTCCAAAAAGCATACCTTCCTTCAGGGCAGCCGCCAGCAACGATGCGGCCTGTGGTACCTCTCCAGAATCCGCCTTAACTAAAAGGTGCGGCTCTAGGTGCAGATTGCTTCCCCCGCACATTGATGTAAGTTCTGCAAATATCTGCAGCTTATCTTCCAAGCAACTGAAAATCTGCTGGTCATGGCAACCCAGAATTTCTACAAAAAAAAAAAAACATAAAAAAATAAAATAAAAAAGAATAAAAATTTTCATAAAAGTATAAGCTAAGAAAAAAATTAAAAATACTAAAGTTGAGGTTTCTTATCATTTACAACTAACTGTCCAGCTAGAGATGTTGACAAATAGTGCCACCTGCTGGTATAATATAAGAATACAGAGATAAAATCAGGTATACTACATTTCTTTAAACAAACATTTTTTTTTTATATTGCAAATCCTAAATCTCAGTTCACACGTGCATTAGAGGCTTTGCTTGCAGCTTCTGTCACTAAACTGTCATCAAGCATAGCAATGAATGCAGATTTCTTCCTGTCAAATCTACAGATCCTGCAACTTAACCTAATGAAAAAGCAATGGAGTCCTCCAGGTAATGGTAGTTTTTTTTTTTTTTTTTTTTATGTAGATTATGAGCCCCATATAGGGATCACCATGTACATTTTTTTCCTATCAGTATGTCTTTGTAGAATGGGAGGAAATCCACGCAAACACGGGGAGAACATACAAACTCCTTGCAGATGTTGTTCCTGGGATCCGAACCCAGGACTCCAGCGCTGCATTGCCCCTGGGTGATGGCAGTTTCTGTTATATAACTGTTCCCACCAGGGTGTTATAACTTGCTTTAACAAAGGAAGCCATGACACATATTTACTGCATTTTAACACATACAGTAAATAGGTTTGCACAATTTCTGGCAGAATTTACTTAAAAATTTGCAGGTATGAGACTCATCATTTTCACACACCTTGATACTGTTTGGCCTTTGCAGCTCGTGCTTCGGCAGCCCTCTTCTCTTCATCAGATTCACAGGGTTTTCCCTCTTCTTCTTCAGGGCAACTAATGAGCAGTAAAGGATAACACTAGTATCGTGGAGTCTATGCTTCTAAGACACTCCATGTGATGTAGAGCATTAATGTTAATAGCTACCTCTGTACTGCGTCCTGAATTTGCCTCATCCAAGTATTTCGCTCATCTTTGGAGCTTGTATGTATTTCATACATTTCGGGACCAGCGGATGACGCACTTATTAAGAACATCCCTCGTTCCTCATTGGCCACTTCTCTCACAATTAACTTTTGCAGTGAAATAATGGGCGGCTTCTGATCCTGTAGTGAAAAAGTTGTTGGTTTGTTTTGTTTTTTTTGTAAATCAAACATCAATTAAAACATAGGTAGTCCTAATGGCATGTCAGCTGTCTGGATTGTCCCATGAGAAAGAAAAAAAAAGAAAAAATCTATCAGAATCGCTCAGCTCCCCATATACAGAAGGACACAGGCAGTGGGGCTGAGCCGCTGGGCATGTGTGGCCACCATCTATTAACCAGAGAAAAGACTACAAAGCGTGTATCTCACCCTGGAGGACACAACAGCTCCATGTATAACACAGGATGATTATTTGTATAGTAATTGAGTAAAAATTACATTTCCCCGTATTGGCTACTCCTTCTAACGTCCCCACACACATGCATGCTTACTTTGGTCCATGTGTTCTTAAGGAGGAAAAGGCAGAAGCTTAATTTAACTCCCTTCCACCCCATCCAGAACATCTAATATTTCTTTCTCTCTCTTGCATATACAGTGCCATTATATTCCGCATTGCATTGTCAGTATGTCCTTGAGCATGAGCACAAACACGGGAGAATATACATACACCACACAGATCAGATATGAACATAGAACTCTAGTGCCGCAGGTAACACTGCCAACCACTGAGCCACTGTGCTGCCCAGTATACACTAAGGGTAAGTTCACACCTCGTTTTTTTGAATGCAGATTTTGGTGGCAGAATGTTCACTTTTACATTCATTTCAATCAGGTATGTAAGGTGGAATCTGCCTGAAGATAGGTAATGACTCTTCTTTTTCCTCTAGCAGAAATTCTGTTACTGACTCCCATTGAAATGAATGGAAGATTTGGGAGGCCTTTTTTGAGGTGGATTCCACCTCAAAATCTGCCTGCAAAAAACACCCTTAGTGGTCAGCTGGTGAAATCAGCGGCTCAGTCCACCTTAGTGTGATGTGAATGGTCATACTTCATGCAATGTTCCCACACAAATGCAATAGGACAGTCTGTAACCAGCCAGTCACTACTAAAAAGAGATTGTACAAGGCGGATAACTCATCTAAGATGTTACACATGCCTTCAAGATATGTGCAAAACAGTCTCATGTCTAAGATCATCTATCCCAGCTAATACAGTATATAGCACAGACGGGCTTACAGGAGAATGTAAAGGACACAAGGGCGGACATATCATGAAGTCTGATCTACGGATCTGAAAACAGGAAGAATGACTGCACCCGATTAACCAGGAGACATAATAACCGTGTTGTGCTGCAAGGGGTTCAGCCATTCTGGGGCTGGTACAATATTTGCAGTTGGCAGTACATTCACTTTCCACCCATCGCTTCATTGCTTCATTTTATTAGAAGAGATTAATGAGAACCACATTGGATACAAACTCACCACAGCAGCAAATATATACTTCTGATCTTTTTCCTGGAGAAATAGTAACACGTCGGATAAAAGTAGAGCTTGAATATCTAGGAGGGGGGAACAAAAGGTAAAATACTTCTTAGAGTTTGGAAGCAAAAAGTTAAACAAAATCAAAGCAGCCATACTGTTCAGCTCCAAAAGAAAATTCACCCAACAAAAACAGAACATACATGGAGACGGCAGACATAAAGCCTTCAGCCAAAGTGGCCGATGGATTAGGATACCTGGCACTATGTGCTCCATGTTCATTACAGTCATCTGCTGGCCAGGAATATTCATCACATGTCAAGGATTTCAGCTCCAGTGCACATGGAATAAAGCCCATAGTACATTTACCATCCAGCTAGAAGAATGTCTGTGGGCCTCCATGATAAAGATACTGGCTCTTTAGTATATAAGATTTTTTGTCCTCCTCCTATTCCTTGGTTGCAGTATTGTGACATGTAACTGAAAGGCTATTTGGTACCAAGTTCACTCCATTGGATATCAAACACTGACTACATGCTATGACATTAAAGGGACTGGCTGCTTAAAGGGGCTCTATCAGCAAAATCATGCTGATAGAGCCCCACATATGCGTGAATAGCCTTTGAAAAGGCTATTCAGGCACCGTAAATGTTATATTAAACTACCCCCCAGTTTTAAAATAAAACCCTAAAAAAGAATGTGATCTACTTACGCATCGTGCACGCTGGGCGGGCATTCAGGGTGCGCCGTCTTCTTCATCCACGCCTCCTCTTCCTCCGATGTCCTCGGGTCCGGTCCTCCTCCGGCGCTCGCAGACACTGATAAAAAAAAAAAAAATGGCCTGGGCGCCTGCGCAGTAGCCGTAGTAGAAGCCGCATGCGCCCAGGCCATTTTTTTTATATCAGTGTCAGTTCGTGAGCTCCGGAGGAGGACGGGACCAGAGGACATCAGAGGAAGAAGAGGCGTGGATGAAGAAGAAGACACACCCTGAATGCCCGCCCACAGTGCACGATCCGTAAGTAGATAACATTCTTTTTTAGGGTTTTATTTTAAAACGGGGGGGGGGGGGGGGGGGGTAGTTTAATATAACATTTACAGTGCCTGAATAGCCTTATTAAAGGCTATTCACACATATGTGGGGCTCTATCAGCACGATTTTGCTGATAGAGCCCCTTTAAACCCCTTCCCGCAGCAGCCAGCTTTTATTTTACTTTTTTTTTTTTTTTACTCTCGCCTCCAAAAGCCATAACTGTTCACAGAGCCATATGAGGGCTTAGCTTTTGCAGGACAAATTGTACTTCGTACTGGTACCATTTAATATTCCTTACGATGTACTGGGAAGCTGGGGGAAAAAAAGTTCAGAATGGGGTGGAATTAGAGAAAAACTGCGTCTGTGCTAATTTCCTAAGGGCTTTGTTTTTATAGTGTTCACTATATGACATATTATCTGTATTATGTGGGTCATCATGAGTACATCATTACCACTAACGCCTTATACTTCGGGCTTCTTCCACTACACATCAGGCCAGAGGAAGATCATTACTAGACAGAAACGTCACTTTTTTTATTGACCTGCTACTAAGTTTACAAATATATGTGTTGTATAATACACCGATCTCTCCAGCACCGTGCACATACCAGGAAAGCAGACAGTGCACTGAATTATATGCACTGTCGGATTTCTAGCAGTATATAATACCACACATCGATGGGGATGTCCTAAAAAGGACCTAAAAGAGGATGATGAACAGGTCTGGTCATTTTACTCTCCAATTGTAGCCCCTTAAAGATGGGAATTTATACAGTTTGGGGAGATTGTCTTGCCTAAAAAGAGGGCTGTGCTTGCAAAATTAGCTTCAACAACATAAGGCTAGGCTTATACACTTATTTGTTTCTGTGCAACATTAAAGTGAGTCTTTCACCAAAGGGAGCCCAGCATATCAACGCAGCCCTGCAGATAGGTAGTATGTTAGGGTCACCTGAATTAGAAAGTGTTATCCCCTTGTGAAGCAATGCCTCAGTTGTTGAGATATGTTGTCAATATGCAAATGAGCTCTGTGTCATTGCGCCAAAGATCTCATTTGAATATTGATGTCTCCAAAATGCAGGCACTGACCCCCAAGGGGAAAATACTGTATGATTCAAGTGACACTAACCTACCTATCTGCAATCGTGGGGTGACATGCTGGGTTCTGGTGACAGACTGCCTGTAGCTCTGCCCACTGTCATATGGACACAGTAACTTGCATGCCACAACACAACTACATCAGCCATTAGTTAGGGTTTTGTAGCAGCGCTACATCACATGTCATGCAGCTACAAGTCACTATGTATCCCTAGCCAAGTTAATACTACATGATGTATATTTGTAGATTTAAAAAAGAAAAAAAGAAAAAAAAAAAATCACAATTCTAAAGCACTTTTTTCCAGAATGCTGCAATGTGCAGTTCCTCTCCATAAAAAGCTCATGTAAAAGCTCAGTAAATGGTTATATCTGCAGATGATGTCTCATGAACATTGTGTAAGACCTGTGTATTGAAATACCTTTAAATCTCCCCGTGGCTGTTTTCCACAGCAGGACACCATCATGCAGAAGCACCCTCTCCTTGATCCTTAGATCCTGCTTTGTAAAGACATGGCCGTTCTTCATCTTTGTGAAGGTCTTATTTTCTATCTTATTCAGAAAATCTTCCAGTTTTTGTTTTCTTTCAAAGTCGCTGACTCTCAAATCCACAGCAGTCACCATGTCTTTAATAAGGCCCAGGGCTCGGCAAAGATCCTTGTGTTCATCGGTGCCCTCTAAAGGTAACAGCAGAGCGGTGTTCAGTGACATTACACATAGTAACACATGTAAGCTGATCAATTATATGAATAGAGGGACATAGCTGCACCTATATCATGCCAAGGGATGAAAAATGGATAAGGGAGCGTTCACACTACCTTCGGTGTCCGACAGGTAGTGTCCGCTGCTAATATCCGTTCAAAATCTTCTGCGGACATTAGCAGCGGACACTAGCTGTGTCTGTGACATTTTGTATTGATTTAAATGGACATCGGGTGCGTTCTTTTACAGTCCATGTCTGTCCTTAACTGTCTGTTCCCAAAGATGTGTCCCCCCCCCCCCCCCCAGCTTATACTCGAGTCAATACATTTTCCCAGTTTTTTGTGGTAAAAATAAGGGGTCTCGGTTTATATTCGGGTCGGCTTATACTCGAGTATATATGGTAGTCTCTTTCCTCCAGTAATAGGGCAACACCTGTCCACAGATTGTTCTAGGCACTGTAGATCAGCTTAGTGAAGTGAATAGGATCAAGCTGCAAAATAACACGCAACCTGTGGACAGGTGTGGAACTGATTTTAGGAGGGAAAAAAAAAAAGTTATATATATAATATAATAAATACACACACACACACACCTATTCATTCCACAGACTGTGTAGAATCTAGGAATACATAAAGGTTACAGAAAATTCAGTATAACACATTGCTAAGAGCTACTGGGGAAGAAATCCACTTTAGGCCGGGGCATGTGACAGAAACGCCACAATTTCCCCATGGCAGAAACACCACGGGAAAAATTGCGGCATTTTACAGTACAGATAAAGTGAATGGAATTCTAGCGAATTCCATGCCCACTCTGCAGTAAAAACTGTCGTGCGGACATGCCGCCATCTCCAAAACCGACCCGGTTTTGGAAATCACAGCATGTCAATTATATCTATGGAAACTCTGTTGGTTTTCCCATAGGTATAATTGTAACAAAGTCCACAGAGGAAATCTCCACAAACTTTCTGTTTAAAGCTTTGCAGAAAGACCTGTGATGCGATGCTGCCGTGGTTTTTCCCGCAGCGCTTTTTTGCTGCGGGACGTCCCGAGGGGCCTTAGTCTTAGACAAGTTTGTGTTTCCTGTTACTGACCAGGTGTATATCGCAGTATTCTCTCTACAAGTACGGGATACTTGGTGATGCGCTGTGTTACTAGCAGGATGCATTCTGGGATCCCCCGCCGGCGGGCCTGGAGATTACTGTTTGTCATCTATAAATACAGGAACATATTTAGCAGTTTATTATCTATAACAATAATTTCAACAACAAAGACATTGTTTAAAATTAAAAGTTATATTATAATTGGCCAGCAAATATTTGTTAATAAAGGCAAAAATACTTTGTATCTGTCTATTCACAGATACTAGCTGGTGACGGCTCCTACAGCTTCAGTTATATGACCTTATCTATTAAAAGATGGCTGGACCATTGTATCCAACAAGTCCTCTGACCTCGTGTGTCCCTATATCTTCATAGATTGTAAGCTCTTGCGAACAGGGCCGTCACCCTTTTTATTTGATCCATTAATTCTTTGTCACATGGTAATGTGTAATACTGTCTGTTCATGTGTCCTCTAAGTGCTGCGAAATATGTTGGCGCTATATAAATATTTTTATAAAGACATACCACCCAAGTGCCACTGTGAGGCGCTGCAATACAGAAAATAAGATGCACATGACGAAGTATTACACATACTCCAAACAAGAATAGTACAGAATCTCTACTGTGGTAACCTTGCTTCCTGGATACTATAAGTTCAAGTTATCCTTTCTTTATGTGCAGTATTTTCCTATGTACATCAGTATTCTCAGATATCCTCGTTCTTAGAAGTTTCCTGTACCATCAGAATGCATTATACATGATAGCCCGCAGTAACTTACTTTTAAGAAATTCTGAAACTTTTTGTTTTGTTGAAGTTCTTTAAACAAATTCACAGCTTCGATGTGATGACTACAGAATTCTCCATAAATCCTCTTCATTTTCTCGGCATTCTCTGCAGAAAACTATACGAAAAGACATGCATGCCGCTAGTTAGAAGATTGTATGGTAGACACTGATTAGTCCACTATATCTCAAGAGATAATACTAAGAACAGACACAAATCTTCTGCGATCACCATAAATTCTATGGCCTAACTATTATGGGAGTATTTTCAAAAAATATATAGTCTTTATGTACATTTTTGTTTCTAAGGGCAGCATAAAGTTCAGGATCTTGAACATGTTTGGGTGTCAAATTAATTCACTGAATGGTGCATGTAAGAAATCAGTCTTAAGGTAATATTCATAAGGTATTACCTTAAGGCCTGGGAAGTCAAGGGGGTGGTCCGATCAGTGACTGTCAGATATCTCTGTATGTGCAGTCATGGTGGGGAGGTTGTCAATCACGGATAGGACCAGCTCCTTGACTTCTAAAAATCGAAAGAGCGGTGATTTCAAGGGATAAATGACAAGTTATACTGAATCTTTTCCCATAAACCAAACTGCTCAGTTCCGCCTGCTCTATAACATACCGCCTGCAGATTGGACTGCTATCATCATGTGACAGGTTCCCTTTAAGTTCTATATTATAATATACCGTATATACTCGGGTATAGGCCGAGTTTTTCCAGCATAGTTTTTGTGCTGAAAAAATGCGCCTCGGCTTATACTTGCGTCAATACGGTAATTGAAAATGTCCCATGACTGGTCCTCAGTGAAAGACATCTGTGGGAGGCCGCTGGAGCAGTGCTGCTGCCGATAGGTGAGTGATGAGACAGCTCTGTCTCCAGGACCGCCCCAAGATATTTCCAGAGCATCTTCTCTGCCTTGGAAACATCTTAAGGCAGCCCTGGAGACAGCGCTGCTTCACCACTCACCTATCGGCAGCAGCGCTGCTCCAGCGGCCTCCCACAGATGTCTTTTACTGTGGACCAGTGAAATTACCACTCGATTCAATACGGTAATTGACTCGACTGTATTGACTTGCTGCAGCGGGCCTCCGCTCTAGTCCCGGCCCCCTCCCTCGGCTACATCAAGAGTGCCAGGGAGGTTAGTCCTGAACTGGCACACCCCAACAATTTGCTAAATTGGCAGATGAGGGGGATGTTAGTACAGGGGTAACACTGCTGCAGCATGACACTTCCTCTGAAAGCCAGGGGAATGTCTGCTCCAGTAAGAAGACGTCCCAGACGTCTGGGGCATTATCATACAGGCCCAAAGCCTTATGGTAGCAGTAGCAGCCTGTTGCCATACAGGCCCAAAGCCTGTGCTAGCAGTAACAGGCTATTACTACTAGCACAGGCTTTGGGCCTATACGGTAATATCCCAGACCACATGACGTCTGGGATATTACCATCAATATGTTTTCCCCGTTTTTTGTTAAAATTAGGGGGGTCGGCTTATATTCGGGTCGACTTATACTTGAGTATATACGGTAATATGAAACTATTTTTATTGTTCTTATTATTAATTTTCGTGGACCATCATTTCTGCAATCCAGCATTCGTAGTGCACAAGTTTGGACTATATGTGGACACTGAGCATTATATGTTGTGTTTTATTACCTAACAGAGATGACATTATTATTTTATTCTGGCTACTGATAGCCTGTGCAGTTTGTTATCGCATTACGTAAACACTTATTTATATACTTTATCTATAGGTGTACATGACAGGTCGATACAAAGAAGTCCATTATCAATCACCTTTGTAGTGTGAAATTAGAGTCCAGTTTATAAACCTTTGTGTCCCTTCAATGAATATACACAGTTTACCTTTATGGTCTGATCGTCTGGTCTTTATTTTATACACTTCTATTGACTATAGAAAACTACTAAAACATGCTTTTCCATATTAATATTGTGTCAATCTACAAGATGAAGCAATATAGGATCAGTTATGCTTTGTGGACATTGGTTTTGTAAGTGCCACCTATTGTATAGAGATTTTATAGAAAACAGGTGTAAGGATATATTACAGGGTTCTCTACCAAACACCTGCGGGAGTGTCAGGTAACAGGTTTAATATTGTAGGGTATGTGTCAAGTCAAGGATCATTAGGACTGGTCTTAGAGCTGTCAAGCACTGGTAAAGGGAAGGTTTTGGATTTACAGATCGCCAGTGCCTGCCAAATATTATATGACAAGGCCCTAAATTTTTGAACATAAGCCCGTGTAGTGAAAAATATTATCATGTCAAAATGTCAGATTTGTGTATGTATGTGTATAAAAATCTGGAAGAAGACATCCTCATGTAATTGTGTCCCCTTCATGTGATGCTGCATAAAGAGTATAACTCACACATCTGTGCCGAAATTTCATGGCTGTCAGCATCCCGTGTGGCACCTGCTTTTTTCATAAATGAAGGAGAGATGCTGCAGAGGAAATATCTGATAGATGAAGATCCCACCTCTTGGACCCTCACCTATCCCTAAAATGAGCTCCTCCAGCCTCCGTACTTACCTGGCTGCAACTTCACTGTTCACTGTCAGCTATGCTTGGACTTTACGGAAACAGCGTAGCTCTGAGATAAGTGATTTCCTTCCTTCCTATGACACTGAGCGGTGAGGAACGCCTCCCTACTCCTCATATTACTGGTCCATAGACTAGTACTGGGGGATGAGGGGGGGTGTTCCTCACCACTCAGCGTCATGGCTGGGCAGTAAGGAACACCCCCTCTCAGAGTACAGCGCAATAGATGTTATTGTGAGGAGGGGTATTCCTCATAGACTGTCAGAAACGCCCTTCTGACAAGCGAAGAGCTACGGTAACGGCACTAATAGCTCCTCAGCGGGAGCACATAATGGGAAGGCCGTGTCGGCTTTCTAGTAGTGTACTACACCGCATATGTCTGAGGACATGAAAGGTCCTCTTTAATAAGTGGGGAAGGAAACAGAAATTCTTAATGGGATATATTACACACTTTATACCATGCAAATGCACTATTCATTTATGTGTTGTTCAGAACTTGGAGGTAGACTTTAAAAACCACACAAAGCCCACTGTTGTCATTCATTTCTATGGGAGTCACAGGACAACATGGCTGTTACCATAAAGCCCAATCATACTTGAGAGTCTTCACAGCAAGGTTGTGGCCAGGAAAGGAATGAGGCACGGAAACTTGAGGGATAGCATTTACGGCATATCCTGCGGCAGCTTATCTTCCCTGGGAACAAAACGACCAAGAGTTGAAATACATGTCTAATCTTTCCTTGTGCCAGCATCTATCAGGGAGAGTCTAAAGACCCATACACACAGTGAGCCAGTTACATCAAAATGGCCATCAAGTCTATTCTATCTATTCTATATAGACTCACTGTAACAAGAACAAAATACAAATGCTTTAAGGTGACAACTTCTTGTAGGTTGTGACTTTAGTAGGGCTTTGGCGTTGGAGTTAGGGCCAACTTTGAGTGGAGTCTGAAAAAATTTAAAGACTCAATTTAAAATAAATTTTTTTAAAAATAGATTTAATTATATTACTGTATATACTCGAGTATAAGCCGACTCGAATATAAGCCGAGGCCCCAAATTTTACCACAAAAAACTGGGAAAACTTATTGACTCGAGTATAAACCTGGAGGAGAAATGCAGCAGCTACTGGAAAATTCAAAAATTCAAATGGTCGGTGTTTTTGGGTGCAGTAGTTGCTGGGTGCTGGGAAGGGGAGGGGGTGTTTTGGTTGTCTGTCTGCCCCTTCCCTGAGCTTGAGAACAGAGTCCCCCCCCCCCACACTTGGAATTCAGCCTGGCTGAATATAGGGTATCTGCAGTGCTCCTATTAACCCCTTCCCGACGGAACAGGAGCACTCTAGATACCCTATATTCAGTAGACCAGGCACTGTCAGACACAGGGATACCTAATGTGTATGTGCTTCACAGTAATTTTCTACTGTTAGGGCTAGTTCACACGTGGGCAAAGGGGAGTTTTTTGACAGCGGATTTCGCTTCAAAATCAGCCCCTTTACAATGGAGCCCTATGTGAACAGCTAGCTTTTTTTTTCCGCTAGCTTTTTTTTCCACTAGCTTTTTTTTTCTGCTAGTTATTTTTCAGCTAGCAGAAAAAAGAAGCGACATGACCTTTCTTCAGGCGTTTTCCGCCTGAAGAAAGCAATAGAAGTGAATGGGAGGCAAAAACAGCGCAGGTTTTTTTCAGCGCGGTTTTTTGCAAAAAACCGCGCGGAAAAAACCGCTAGCGTTTTTTTTTAGCCCATTCACTTCTATGGGAGGGGAAAACAGCCTGGCTTTTTTTGGAAGCGGTTTTTACAAAAAAAAGCTCCAAAAAAAAAGCCCGGCAATGTCAAAAAAAAGCTTCCTAATTAGGAAGCGGTTTTTTTCAGGACCAAAATAAGCCAGGAGGTTTTTACGTGTGAACTAGGAGGGATTTAGAACTTATATTTATTTTATTTTTTTTATTATATTTTTTTAAAGGTTTTTTTTTTTTTTTTACTATTTTATGGGAGATTTTATACATTACTATTGCGGCTGGTCATAGACTACTTTTTACTATTGCGGCTGGACATAGGCTACTTTTTATCTCGGTAAATGACGTCACTACACGACTGCAGGTTTAGGTTCACAAAATACTAAAGGACCTGTAATGACATCATCACAGGTCCTTGAGCCGTTCTAGGATAGTATCATACTAGGAAGTGGGCGGAGCTACACACTATTTTGTGGGCGGAGCTATATGGAATGAAGCTGGACAGTGTGAAAGCTGAGTGTCATGGAAGATCAGGAGACTACAGAACAGGCAGGCTGTGTGTGGGCAAGAGGAGTATATCGGGTGTAGAGTTTCAGTGAGTACAACAGGGAATGTGTTGTTCTGCCTATGATGGGGGAGGGTGAGAACTTTGGCACATTTCAGCAACATCCGTTCGGCCCTTGGAAACACAGAAGCTGCTCAGACAGTCACATAACAAAACCCCTGTAATCACAATTGCCCGATGTAGCAGAGCTTACGCAGCGCTGTAGCACAGCTCAGTAGGCTCTCCATATGCAAACATGTACATACAGCTGGGTATCCTACGCATATGCAGCGATGTAGCAGAGCCGAGACACAGGAGCTGGTGGATCGAACTTTGGCACATTTCAGCAACATCCATTCAGCCCTTTGTAATACAGAAGCTGCTCAGTCACATAACCAAACCCCTGTAATGACAATTGCCCGATGTAGCAGAGTTTAGGCAGCGCTGTAGCACACCTCTATAGGCTCTCTATATGCAAACATGTACATACAGCTGGCTATCCTATGCATATGAAGCAATGTAGCAGAGCTGAGACGCGCGAGCAAGCTGATTGCACTGTGGCTAATTTCTAAATCATCTGTTCAGCCGTTTACAACACAGAAGCTGCTCACACACTGACATAAGAACACCCCTATAATCCAAATGGCCAGATGTAGCAGAGTTTAAGTGGCGTTGTAGCATAGCTGAGTACGCTCTCCATATGAAGAGATGTACATACAACTGAGTATGCTGCGATGTAGCAGAGCCGAGACGCAGGAGCAGGCGGATCATCCACAACAGCAATTGGCTAAATATAAGCGGCTCAGCACCAACACCAACCCGCTAGTATTGTATAATTACTTAGAAGTATAGTTAGTTACATTTCCTTTCATAAGAAGTTAATCACTGGCTTTTTAATGATTTAAAGGATCTTTACCGATTCTGACCGTCAACCATTTATGAAGGAGTCGGATAGTGGAAAAACAGCGTCGCCAGAGATTGGAGTTTGGCCCTGGATTTTAGACTTTATTGTGATTTTTTTTTTTTCACACATGTATTAATACATTTCAGATTAGGCAAAATATATTCATAGCCATATTAGGCAACTGAAAAATGACTTCATATTGTGTACCTGCTGTACAAGAATATCTCCAATTTTGTGGATCACAAAGTTCCTGTCGTTCCCCTCCCTGGACTCCTGTTTCCTCTCTCGCAAGTTATAAAAGAAGGACTTATGGCTTTCCAGCAGCTCATCGAGACAAGGGAAGATTTTATCCACGGTACTGTGGTCCAGCTGCAGCTCCTCCTTCATCCCTTTCCTGAAGATTTCAGACATAATGAACAGAGTCTGGATATGATGCAGTTCCGTCTGCATGAGCTCTGAAAGGAATAAAGAAACAACAACAGGATAGTATGATGCATCTAATATAAACTATGACAACTCCGACACGTCCAAAATGAACATGTCATGTGTTTTACACAATAAGGGGCTTCCCAGGACACTAAGGACGGTTCGGGTAGCCCCAATCATCAGCTGAAGAGAGTGTGGACGAGCACAGCGCCATACATTGCATAGTGGTGGTGCTTGGTATCACAACTTAGCCCATTCGCTTGAATGGAATTGAGCTGCAAACAGGCCATGTGACCTATGAAGATAAGATAATCCTTTAATAGTCCCACATTGGGTAAATTTCAGCATGTTACAGCAGCATAGTAATACAGATACAGGATAATACACAGTAATATATTACAGAAGTAGACACACATATGCTGAGAAGAGAAGATATACTAGGAGTCCATAACAGCTAAGGAACGGAAGAGAAAGAAGAAAAAGAAGGTGAAGTCACCGGCTTGTAAAGCAGAAGAGGAGCTCGTGGAGAACCGCTGCTACATCAATCAGCTGGTCACTTTGGGTGCCAGGTGTCAGACCCCTACCAATCCGTCATCAATATTTAAGTCAGGATAAAGCCCTTTATAGCTCTAAAATAAGATAATGCTTCAAGCTAGGGACCAAATATAGGAGCCAACCAAGTGTATGAAAACACACCAAATGAATCATTAAGGGTCGATATGTACATAAATTATTTTAGGAATTCGGCTCCTTCCTTTTTAACCCTCTCACAGTTATGATTATATTAATATTGGAAAATTAGGGAACAGGAAACAAAAGTAAATTCTAGTTTACTTCCAATACGATTATAGCTAATATCTTTACACTAATATCCAGTAATCTGATCTATTTGTATCCCTAATATGATTTATATTCCAGGTATATGCAGATACTGGTCAGGGACTACTTCCTTACAGATAAACTTCTCAGTTAACCGTTTCTTCTGTGCACTGGGATAATGGAGCTAAAATAACCAGGTAGCCTTTGGACCCAAGGAAATCGTCCTACTCTCCCCATCCCCAAGAATAATTCCATAGAAGAAAAAAAATGGAGAATTCACCAAAATATAATTGCTGGCTAGTACGCCATTAAGGTGCCAATACATCTAAAACGGCAGTCAATTGAGCACTCATTTGGCTGACAGCTATAGCTATTCCTCTCCACTATTCCATACACATGCACACAAATGCCTCACTTTTCTTACATCCGACATCATGATCATGAAACCATGTGCTCCAGCATGCCCATGCCACACGGGCACCAAACAGCACATTCATACACAGGGTAAAAGTGATTTTCTCTGTAGCGAGAATGCACTTTGACACAAAAGAGATATGTTCACTATATAACTAACCTGCAGCAACTTTTGCTGTAAGTGGCTTCGACGCCATGAGCCGCAAAGTCAGATTTCTGATTAGATCATTGTGATAATGAATGTGAGCCACATCTCTTCTAAAGCAAGCTAATTTGCTATGGATAAGGGTGCGCCTCATTTATGACAAGGAGCTCGCTGCTTCATTAATTCACGTGTACCCCATGCCGTCAGGCTCGGACTGGCCCACCGGTGTACCGGGGAATCCCCCGGTGGGCCCCCGAGCCCTGACTTAAAGTTTTGATTTTTACCAATGCAGATGCATTGGTCGGGGCCCGATCGGGATGGCCAGGGGCCCCAACCGGGCACCTGGCCAATGCATCTGCCTCCACACACAGGGGCCCCCATTAGCTGATGCTGAAGAAGTACACATCGGAGGACAACGTGTCTTTCTTCAGCATCAGCTAATGGCTTCTCCCTTCACTTACCTGCAGCTGCTGTCCTGTGAGATCTCCCCTGCTGCACGCACGCACTTCCTCCCCCTCCCCCCTCCTCCTCACACTGAGTCCTGTTACATCGCAGCGTGTGGGGAGGACAGGGAGCCGACTGCTGCTGGAATAGGTGAGTAAACTCTTTGTAAAATCTGTATGTTTAATATGTATATATGTACATTTGTGTAAAGTATGTGTCTTGTATACTGTGTGAGTACTGTATGTTTGTATACAGGTATGTGTGAGTATATACTGTATGCTATAATAATGTGTATGTATATATGTGTGTGTGTGTGTATATATAGTATTCATACAAGTATATATATGACTTATATGGTATATGAATGTATATAAATGTATATGTGCTATAGTATTGTATGTGTATATTGTATTGTATATGTGTGAGTATATATGGTATATGTTTAAGGCCTGGTTCACATCTGCATTCGGTGATCTGTTTGGGGAGTCTGCATGGGAACCCCCTTCCCCCCGAACGGATTACCAAACGCATTAGCAAGCGGTGTGCAGTGAAAGTACGCGGACCGCATAGACTATAATGGGGTCCGTGTGCTTTCCACGCGGTGTGCGCACGAGTCATGTGGACAGGAAAGTAGATTGTAAAGTACTTTTCTGTCCGCATGTTGTATGCAGACACCGCACGGAAAGCACATGGACCCCATTATAGTCTATGTGTGCTTTCACTGCACACCACTTGCTAATGCGTTCGGTAGTCTGTTTGGGAGGGTCCCCATGCGGACTCCCCGAATGGATTACTGAACGCAGATGTGAACCAGGCCTGAGTGTGTAGGTATATAGTGAGTGAAATCCCATCCACACATTGCAGAAAAACACACACGGCGGACACACTGCAATTTACAAAACTGTTGCGGTTTTGGAAATTGCAGCATGTCACTTATATCTACAGAAACACCTGCAGTTTCACTATAGGTATAAGGCTAAGTTCACACGGGGTTTTTTGGTCCGGAACCTGAGGCAGAGGCCGCCTCAGGTTCCGGACCAAAAATCGGGTAGCCGCGACTGGATGCACCGGCATCCAGTCACGCACTCTGCTCCAGATTAGGCCCAATAAATGGGCCTAGATGGGAGGAGGCAGTGTCTTCAGGCTGAATTGCGAGGCGAAACGACCTGAAGAATGAGCACCTCGCTTCTTTTTCTGGGAGCTGGAACAAACCGGCTCCCGGAAAAAAAAGAACTGACCGACTCCCATTGATTTCAATGGGAGCCATCTTTTTGGTCAGGATTTTGAGGCAGATACGGCCTCAAAATCCTGACCAAAAATCCCAGCGTGAACTTACCCTAAAGGAAACAAGGTCGTCAGAGGAAACCTCTGCGGAGTTTCTGCAATAAGCGCTGCAGGAAAAACTGATGTGTTGCCGCCGGGGTTTTTCCCGCAGCGCTTTTTGCTTTGTCTTGCTACATGGGGTTTTTATTCTGACGCTAGGTTCACACTAGCGTTCGGCAGTCCGTTCTCAGCTTTCCGTCTTCTGCTTGTAGAAGACAGAAAGCTGTCAGACCGGGTGCGGCGGTGTGCGTTTTATGCTCTCCGCCGCAAAACCGTTTAACCACTAAGGACAGATGAGTATTCTTTTTTTATTTATTTGTTTTTTTATTTTACACTTCCCTCCCACCACATGAGTTGCTCCAATTCCTGGACAACCACTTTAAAGGATGTATCCATCTTTCTAATATTGATGGTCTGTCCTTAGGATAGGCCATCAATATTACATCTGCGATGATACAACAGTCAGGACCTCTGCAGATCAGCTTTTCCAGGACACTTCAGCTACGGGTAATGGTAACATTTCTAGGAGCCATGCTGTTCACTTGCCATACAGGCTGTAGCAGTAGGTATATGTAGTGCACATGGTATAATGGGTGAGCAGCATGGCTCCCAACATGTTATTACCTTTAACCGCCCTGTCTCGGTACCGCTGATCTGCAGGGTCCTGGCGGTGGGCCCCTAGAAACAATTCCACTGGTGGGCCCTAGACATCCCAGTCCGACCCTGCATGCCGTACCGTGTGCTTGCAATGCAATCTAAGCCAGCTCATAGCTTAGTAAAGTGGTGTAAATAACCATAAAAATGGTAGTGGACCCATCCATATGACACCCCTCACCACGCCCGATTTCTGAAAAGCGACAAGGGCGGTGTAAACAAAACTTTTTTTTTTTTTTTTATTTCGCAGCGCTTTCTGTGTCACATATATACATCCAATTTTGCATTTTTTGGATACACTAATACTTCCAGAAAATATTTGAGCATGCTATTTAAACCAACCAACAACTATAAAATGGCCGGCAGATCTGCCAGGGAAATAGCAGACATGCCTAGGGCATGGAATTGTGTTTGACCTGCATAAAACCTTTTCTATCAGGACTCAGGATTTCCCGTTTTGGTCTCCAGACGATTATTCGAAGGTAAAAGCACAGAAACGCTGTAATCCTCTGTTTATGTTCAGCCAATGGAAAGAAACCATTTGACAAAGAACTATAAACATTACTGGATAGAGTCTGAAAATGACTCTTTGAAGAACATAAACAGGAACAAACCCTAGACAGTGTGGAAAAATGGATTTCCTCCACCGTTCTAGTACAAGAACAGCTTAAAAGGGTCAAACACATAATAAAATTAAATCGTGATTTAACACCTGTAGCTTGCACCACATATATGTTTGTGTGCAACTCAGAGGAGTCAGCAGAAGGAGTGAGTGACCGAAGATACCAAGAGAAAAACTACGGAAATGTCTGCAAGTCAATATAAAGGAGCTGAAAGGACTTACAGGAAATGTCTCACCAGAAAATTAACTATTTTGTAAAACAAATTTTTAGGTTAAACATATTTAAGAATTTGAGGATTTTTACATTTTTCATGTTACTATATTTTTTATTTTTTTAAGAAAGTACTAAACCAACTCTAGTTTATTGCTGCCTATGGTATAAAATCATTTGATGCTGGTAAAAGAACAGAGAAGATCTGACAAGATGGCAAAACCCATAATCATGTACAGAAGAGAAAATTATAATTGTACAATCAATTTGAAAAAAAAAGTCATATTTCTCTAGTTTGCAAAATAAATCCTACTAATAAGTGTCAAAGTTTGTATGTTTGTTAGTCAATCACACAAAAACGGCTGAACAGATTTGGCTGAAAATTGGCATATAGATAGACAGGAACCCTGATTATAATATAGGCTACTTTTTATCCCGCTAAATGACATCACTACATGACTATTAAGCATGAATTTACACACACACTACATTTGAGGACCTTTGATGATATCACATGCCCTTCAGCCATCCCATAGGATCACGCTATGTGGTGGGTGGGGCTACATGCTAATTTTTGGGGGGCGGAGCTATACAGGATGTAGTCGGACAGTATGAAAGCATACACTGTATGTACCCTATATATCACTATATACTATTGTATACACTGTATGTACTCTATATACCACTATATACTGCTATATACACTATGTACTCTATATACCACTATATACTATTGTATACACTATATGTACTCTATATACCACTATATACTGCTGTATATACTATGTACTCTATATACTACTGTATACACTGTATGTACTCTATATACCACTATATGCTGCTTTTTACACTGTATGTACTCTTTATACTACTATATACCGCTGTGTACTACTATATACACTGTATGTACTCTATATACCACTATATACTATTGTATGCACTGGTTGTACTCTATATACCACTATATACTACTGTATACACTGTTAATACAGACACTGCTAGGACACTGACAACACAACCCCTGTGATCCAAATTGCCTGATGTAGCTGAGCTGAGGCAGCGCGGTACCACAGCTTGCTCTGCTCTCCATACGGATGTGCATACAGCTGGTGCTACTGCGCATATGCACAGATGTAGCAGAGCCGACAGGCGGACGCAGGTGGATCACCATCAACCACATTTGGCTAATTATAAGCGGCTCATTGCCAAAAACAACCCACAGACAGAGTCGCAGGCAGAAGCTAGTAAGTATATATGGCATTTCCTTTAAGAACAATCTCCCTCCTGATCTGATATTTAACTCTACCAAATAAACACTGTGAATTGCAACCTCTGCATGGCTCGGTTCACATCTGCGCTCGCGGATTCCCTTCCCCTCTCCAGCAGCACTTTTCTCACCGCATTTCTCATGTGGAAACCACATGGACCCCATTATAGCCTATGGAGTCTGTGGGTTTCCTAAGGTAACCACTTTTTTACGCGGATTAGGCTTCCGTTCGGGGGTCCCCAAGCAAAACCCCTAAACAGAAACCAGAGCACAGATATGACTCTAGTCTATGATGCAAATCCTACAGAAGATTTTCAGCTATAAAATATAATATCTTCTTATTCCCTTCCTTGCAAAATAACTCACCAAATATAACGTCTTGTCTCTTGATGACATTTTTTTCTTGCTTATGACAGAAAGTCGATTCCACGACTGTGCTCCAGGACTCCGCTTCAAATTCCAGAGCGTCACTACTGAAATCACTCCAGAGGGCCGAGTCCACGACATCTAGGGATAGTACAATAGGATATCGTGTTGTGTAAGTCTAATACAGCCATGGTTTCTTTACGTTACATGTAACTATACAGTGGAATACTACTATATACTAAAGCTCTAATGACGTCTTTTTGTGTAGGACATGTGCTCTATAAGTACACCATACCAGTTGCTATTATTCCTGTAATACAGTACTGTGCTCCCTCAGGTTTCCATATTGACATATTTGACTTTCAATGGACTCACATGGACTTTCAGTTCTAGAATCCTGAAGACATTGCCGATCTGCATCACACACCTGACCAACTAGGATATGTATATTACTAGTAAAAGGCTTGTGGGTGGCCAGGGCCAATAAAGATATCACTTTGGTGGCAAGTACAGCAAATCAGTGGGCAATGTAATAATAAAGTGCATGCTTGGATTCTGTACAGCAACACACAGTGCTATATATACCGCCCTCTACCTACCTGTACTATAGATAGTATACCGCCCTCTATCTTTACTATAGATAGTATACCGCCCTCTACCTGTACTATAGATAGTATACCGCCCTCTACCTGTACTATAGATAGTATACCGCCCTCTACCTGTACTATGGATAGTATACCGCCCTCTACCTGTACTATAGATAATATATTGCCCTCTACCTGTACTATAGATGGTATACCGCCCTCTACCTGTACTATACAGTATATGGTATACCGCCCTCTACCTGTACTATGGATAGTATACCGCCCTCTACCTTTACTATAGATGGTATACCGCCCTCTACCTTTACTATAGATGGTATACCGCCCTCTACCTTTACTATAGATGGTATACTGCCCTCTACCTGTACTATAGATGGTATACCGCCCTCTACCTGTACTATGGATAGTATACCGCCCTCTACCTGTACTATAGATGGTATACCGCCCTCTACCTGTACTATGGATAGTATACCGCCCTCTACCTGTACTATAGATGGTATACCGCCCTCTACCTGTACTATAGATAGTATACTGCCCTCTACCTGTACTATAGATGGTATACCGCCCTCTACCTGTACTATAGATGGTATACCGCCCTATACCTGATACTATAGCTAGATAAAAACAAACCTAGCACATAAGAGGGAAAAACTAAATATAGTTTTGAGACACATAGTATGTTCCCAAAGTAGGGTCCTACATCCAAAATCGTGTCTATACCACAAACTAATAGAGAAAAAACAAAGAAATAGGTATACAGACACTCAAAATAGTGAGGTCAAAAATAGACCAAAACTCGTAATAGGAATATACAAACTTTAATAGTATCACATTAAAAAGTTACCGTATATAGTCGAGTATAAGCCGAGTTTTTCAGCACAGTTTTTGTGCTGAAAAAGTGCTCCTCAGCTTATATTCGGGTCATTACGGTAATTTTCTGCTAGCAGGCCAGGATAGCAGACCCCGCCCCACACACCGCTCCATCACACGCCGGGTGACGTGGCCACGTAAGCTCAGGCCCACACCCAGCGTGTGGCTGCTTCCTGGCCTGATAGCAGAAGTACCGTAAGTACTTCTGCAGATTTTAATGTACAGCATCGCCGCGCTCCTGACAGGAGCGTGGGGATGCTGTGGGCCCCGGCACCCGCCGCCGTGTCCGGATGCCGGGTCTGTAAATGTAATGGCGCCGCTCTGCAGAGCGATCACCATAGAAACCGGCACCTCCGCTGTATTGCTTACAGCAGAGATGCTGAAGCTTATGCCTGCGATCTCTGATTGTAGGCATAAGCTTTGGCATCTCCGCTGTAAGCGTTACAGCGGAGGTGCCCTCTGGAGATGTTCTCCCCCCTCCGGAGATGTCCTCCCCCCATTTCTGCCTTCCCCATACCTTTAAAGTTGCAGGCCAGCTCCTGCGCAGCGAGCTCGCAGGAGCCGACCTGTTCCGACGACAGCCGGGAGCCTAATGAAGGCTCCCAGGCCTGTTATCGCTATATTACTATTACGGCTTGTCTATGACCAGCCGTAATAGTAATGTAGAGAATCTCCCATAGACGGCAATACACTTGTATTGCTGTCTATGGGACTTGCAATCAAATGACCGCAGGTTCAAGTCCCCCAGGGGAGGCTAAAAAAATTGTAAAAAAAAAAAAAAAGTTAAAAAAATATATATATAATAAAATAAAAGTTCTAAATCACTCCTTTCCCTAGAATACATATAAAGGCGGGTTCACAGCACCTGATCTCCGTTATGCAGGTTTCCGTTTTCTGTCGGCAGAGGACAGAAACAGACATTCAGTGTCTGTCGGTGAGCGTCTTCTGCTGCCCATGGCGAAACCGTTATGCATAACGGAGATTGGGCGCTAGTGTGAACCTGCCCTCAAAGTAGAAAATGACTGTGACACACATACACATTAGATATCCCTATGTCTGAAAGTGCCCGGTCTACTGAATATAGGGTACCTGTAGTGCTTCTATTCCGTCTGGAAGGGGTTAATAGGAGCACTGCAGATACCCTATACTCAGTCAGGCTGAATTCCAACTGGGGGTAAAAACCCAGTCCTCAGGCTCAGGGAAGGGGCAGATAGACAACCAAAACACCCCCTCCCCTTCCCCAGCATCTACTGCACCCAAGAACTCGGCCATTTTAATTTTTGAAATTTTCCAGTAGCTGCTGCATTTCCCCCCTAGGCTTATACTCGAGTCAATAAGTTTTCCCAGTTTTTTGTGGTAAAATTAGGGGGGTCGGCTTATATTCGGGTCGGCTTATACTCGAGTATATACGGTATACAAAATATTTGATGCAAGTAACACACAGATAAATGTACAAAAAAGAGCACAGCAAAGAGTCCAATACTGCCCAGGATAGTTATTAAATGTAATTAAACGTGAGTATATAAACAGAATATATATATACCACATAAACCAGCAAGGTAAGCTGAAGCATAAGGCCAGATTATACAAATGCTACCAAAAGGAGGCCAAATTTATCCTGTAATGTATATAGTGCAAAGTGCAATAAGGCAAAAACGCAATTAAGCTAAAAGTAAAATAATATAAACAACATGTAAGCATTGAGTACTTTTAGACAAGAAAAAATGGCCTCTGTTGCCGCTGATTAAGTCTTTTACCATCTACTTTGTGGCCATTTTTTCTTGTCTAAAAGTACTCAATGCTTACATGTTGTTTATATTATTTTACTTTTAGCTTAATTGTGTGTTTGCCTTATTGCACTTTGCACTATATATACTTTAGGATTTGGCCTCCTTTTGGTAGCATTTGTATAATCTGGCCTTATGCTTTAGCTTACCTTGCTGGTCCATGTGGTGTATATATATATTCTGTTTACCACTCACGTTTAACTACATTCAATAACTATCCTGGGCAGTATTGGACTCTTTGCTGTGCTGTTTTTTGTACATTTATCTGTGTGTTACTCGCATCATATATTTTGTATAACTTTTTAATGTGATACTATTAAAGTTTGTATATTCCTATTACGAATTTTGGTCTATTTTTGACCTCACTATTTTGAATGTCTGTATACCTATTTCTTTGTTTTTTCCTGATACTATAGCTAGTATACCTCTACCAGTCCGGAACTGCATGTACACTATCCGTAGCACTGCAACAGTTACCATTGTAACCTTATAATACTGTAACTGGAAGGAGCGCGGATACTGGCCCACTAGTATTGTAAACCTCAATAGAAGAGAGTTGCATAGGTATCAATCACCACCTCTTTTTAGGAGGATCGGCTCCTCTTTGGGTAGTTGTATGTGTAATGTAATGTGAATTCCTCACTGAGTGGTCTGTCTTCTGAATATCAACGATTGTTTCAGGAGTCTAAAGTGAAGGTTCAGATTAATATTAAAGTCCAATAGTAACCTTCAATGGGGAACGTTTCCATCGATGGTGCGGTTCCCATTGACTGCAGCAGCTCTTCTGACTGTGATCTAGACCGCGAGCCACTTGTGTCTCCATCAGATTCCAATGACTGGTCTGACCTCCTGCAAGGAAATCTATGGTGAAGCTGAGGTTCATGCAGACATTATATGACCAAACATAAAGATACAACTACATTCTACCAAAGTGGAGTTTGGCTATTGTCCTGATGTGTACCCTCTTACCTGTCAATACTTGATACAGAGACACCCCTGCAGGATACACCGGATGTCAGGACAGAATCTCTTTTTCCAAGAGACATTGACGTGGAGGGAGGAGATGCTGAGAGAGCAGGTTGAGGGATGTCCTTAAATGATGAATCTGTAATATAGCAGGAAAAAAATATATTATTTCATTAATATATAGATATCTCCTCAGGTCAGCTGCAAAGTAATAGACCAAGTTCAAAGAACAGCTCCACCAATCCATAATAAACAGCATTTGCTTGACATCTCCAATTGCATATTTATAAGCCCCTGATTTTCCATAAGGCTGGTGACAGACGCTGCGGCTGGCGCACATGGTTGGAGCTCTGCCCAGCTGTGATGGCAAAAGACCGTATGATTTTAAAGTCAAATCATGCCATCACTGGCCATCATGGGTGAGCAAAGCTCTGGGCACATATGGTAGTTGAAGCACATGAACGCACTCCAAGTCTCAACACAAAAATAAGAAAATATTCTAGATTTTGAGCCCATTTGGCACAGTGAGTGATGACAATATCTGTAAAGTGCTGCAGAGTATGTTGGTGCCAGGTAATTGTGCCCTTAGTCTTCACTCCAATACATGATCTATTGGGGCTTAACAGCTACAAATGTTAAAAAAATGAATACATTTCTGTCTAAAACCATAGACATACAGACTCAAGTCAACGTTTACTAACAGGTTTTTCTACCTGGTCAAAATGTGGATGAATTTAATGAATTTCCAAAACTTCAAGACAGAAACTCTAGTCTAGACTTATCAAGAGATGTTTAGTAAGGAGTTTCTGTATTGTTAAATGGGTTGTCCAGTGTTATAAAAGGACACTGCTTTTTCTTCCATAAATAGCGGCTGTCTTGGTTATGGCATTGCGGCCCATGACCAGCAGTAGGGGCATTTCCAGAAAGAAAATTTCAGAAAGGTTTGTGAAGCTTTCAATATTCAGAAAGGTTTGTGAATGGTTGGAATGACAACAAACATGCACTGTCAAGGACAAAAAATCAATGTTGTAAAACAAATCTAATCATGTGAGGAAGGTCAGCCGCCATCTGTGAGCCGGGCTAGAGACCCGTGAAACACAGTTACATTGTTTTTGTGGAACATGTCAGTTTTACAGTAACCAATATCTCTCAGCATTCTAGGACAAAGGTGAATGCCCCACAACGGGTACATAAGGTAATCTGTGAACACGTCATACAAGTGGGCAGGGGAAGACAAAGGAGAGATTTAGACAAAAATATGGTAAGAAAAAGCGTGTTTGAGTTCTCCACAGAAACCGATCAAGGTGCTATTGTTATTTTTTAGGATATGAAGGCTGGAAAGCCCCAGTGCTTTGCAATGAGATAGGGAGTTCTGGGTTCAAATCTGACTAAGAACAACATCTACATGGAGTTTGCATGTTTTCCCTGTGTTTGCATGGGTTTCCTCCAGGTACTCCGATTTCCTCGCACCTGTCAAAAATACACCGACAGGTTTTAGCTAGACACAGAGTCGGACATGCAGGACTTTTTATCCAGTTAGATAAACCGGTTTCGCCGCAGACAGGCAGAAGACGCACACAGGCGGTCACTTTACAAATCCATTCAAGTGAATGGGTTTGAAAACTGACTGCCGGGTTTCTGTCTCCTGTCCAGTTTCTCAAGGCAGAAAACGGAACCCCCCCCCCCCCAGGTTTGGCTTAGGTGGAGATCGGGTGCTGGTGTGAACCCGCCCTCAGTTGGCATCATGACCCCAATCTGCTTCCTTGCACCAGTGTTTATAATGTATACCCGTGCAGTAGGATTCTTAGTGCTAATGTTTTATGGCCTGCTCCTTCAAAGGCCAAATTGCAAACTGTTAGTGAAGTGAGAGTTTATTTTCCCAAATGAAGGAGACAGAAAACTGTAGAGCATCTAAGCCCTTTTTGCCTCCATGATTTTGCTGTCAGTTTATAGATTAATTTCTGGTGAGAAAAGTCTCCGAAAGGTGCCATGAAAGTTGAAGTCTACTACAGAGTGGTCCGGCCTCTTCTTGGCAGACCACATTATAAATCAAAGGTCTCAGTCTGGTGATACAATATTGCATTGTGCTTCCAATATGTAATAAGAAATTTACAAATCTTTTGTTTGTAAATTCCCCCGTTCTCTCTGAGACCCCTCTTAAGAGATCACTAGCTAGATAGACAAGTCCACTACAAAAGACTATGCCCTAAGTAGGGGCAAAAATGCAGGCTATGAGCCAACCCTCTACCAGCTTGCAGAGGAAATGGGTTTAATTTCCAAAAATAAGTATATACTAAATTCCCAATAACTTCATAAAGTACATCCTTTATCTACAGTAACTTTAGCAAAGCTGCAATACCAAACCTAGCCTCCAGAATAAGTGTGGTGCTGTTCCAGGAGAAAATGCAGACCCTTATTTGTAATCTTGGAGAAGCCCCTGGAATTCAAGTGCATGCAGAACCTGTAGATACAAGTAAAGGTCATTTATATCCCCACTTACTTGAAATGACAGAAGACTGTTTATACTTGGGATTATATCGGTCCTGAAACTTCTAAGAAACAAAATAGAAGCATTTTGATGAATATACAGCAATAAAGAAAAATTATCCAACATAGACAAAAAAAAGTCTCATTACTTCTATCACAGCGAGGACTCTGAGCCCCAATGAATGTACTATGGCTCTGGGATGTCAGGTCACAATAGTATAAACCTAAGCCTAGAAACCATGGCAAGATCCGTGGAGTTAATAACATGCAATGCTCTGGATATTTACAAAGCCATTAGTTCTTCTCAACTTTCTAGAGATAATCTTGTGGTTCCAGACAGATCCATAGATCATGAACTAATAATAAAAAGGGTAAAAAATATGCAAATCTATTCTCCAGGATGTAATTAGGAGAACAGTGCACTCTGTACACCACCCTATAGAGGGCAGCATCCTTAGCATCATGCATGCATGATATCATGATGCGGATTTAATTGCCAAATTAGTATTTCTATTCCAAAAGAAACAGATTCCCAGCTATGGACAGCGCTGTTTCGGCCTATTGGGCCTCCTCAGCATAGCGTAGAGATACTGATTTAGCAGAGTGAGAGACTATAATAATAATAATAATATAATATATTTATAATATAATAATAAAAAGTGCATGAGACCAAAAACACATGAAATGCCAAGTCATTGAAGGATATAAAGTCATTACAGGTTAAGGTCATAAACCGGAAGCAGGTCTAACGATAAACCAGACATTGAGGTCCACCAGTCTACACCACACAATATAGGTAGACAATGAAATGACATCAGTTCACTGGGATCTAGCTGTGTCATTGTGGCATGAAATATTCCCATATATACCGGTCCTGACAGGAAGCGCCTCATTGATGTTACCGGTTCCTACTGAATTTACAGACTGCGCTCCCATGAATATTGTCTTAGCCAACACAATAACTCCATTCACAGTGACACACCTCAGAGGAATGAATGAGACTACTGCAATGATAAGGTTTCTATTTCAAAGAGATACAAGTAAAATATTGTGTCCATTATATATATACATATACATATATCTTCAAACTGGTTTCCACATTCCTAAAATTGCCCAAGTTTCTAGCACATGATACTAGGATATATCAAATTAAAATATTGTACATTATATTAACTCTTAATTTGGCACATGGTACTATAGGTTCTATATATCATATAGATCAGGGGGTTATATACTACTGTATTTGAGACATTTGTCAAGTCCCGTATACATAGAACCACAATAAGATTTCAGTATGAAGCTAATAGTAAATAAATCAGTGAAATTGTTACATCTGTGAACTTATTTCTAGAGCAAAATGCGGTGAACCAAATTTCCAAAACCGGCGTTTTGGAAATTGCAGCATGTCAATTATACCTACGGAAACACCGGCGGTTTCCCCATAGGTATAATTGTAATAGAAAGTCCACGGATTAAAATTTTTCTGGTTAAAGCGCTGCGGAAAGAACCGTGATGCATTGCCGCCACGGTTTTTCCCACAGCGCTTTATTGCTGCAGGACGTCACGTCGGGCCTTACCCTAAAGGGCTATTCATACTTGGAAATGATGAGCAGTTTCTGTAAATTCCACAGACGTGAATGGAGAAAGATGTCTGTGGCTAGCTCACCATGGGTCAGGGGGCCTTTGTTCACTGTACCTATAGTATAAATATACGAGCTTCTACCAAGTATAAATGTTACCTATCTTATATCTAGGGTGCAACTTGTAGACTTTTTACAGTTCACTACAAAAAGATCAGAGTCTATAGGAATGCCTTGAGTACGGTAAATTAAAAATCTCTGCAAAATTGTTCCAGTCAAATGAGTTTCTAGGAATTTCTTTCTTAGGCTTATACTGAAATTTCTGAGAGATCTTGATTATTGAGAGATCAGACAATTATTGATAAAATGACTTCTATTATTGTATATTGAAATTTCTGTATTCACCTTTGAACATGCAGGAGCAGCATCTTTGCAGGCTTTGTGTACATTCACATTACAATCTGAAAAACAGGAAAGTTGCTATTAACGATTACCTGTCACCAGGAAACTCTATATCAGACCAGTCACAGTGCATTGTACGGGAGCTCCTGAGCACCATTATACCTTCTAATAATTCAATAGATCACCCAATTTCTTGAAAAAAAAAAAAGTCAGTTTTTAGAAATGCAAAAATATACATAGAGCCTCTGCAATTCAAACCTGAATACTGAGCCCAAGGAGGCCCACCCCTGTTACTCCGAATACTTCTAAAAAAAAAAAAAAAAAAAAAAAAAAAAAAAAAAAAAAGTGCATCTATTGGACTATCTGAAGGTATGATGGTGCTCTGCATAATATCTCATACAATGCATTGTGGCTTCATATAGAGTTTCCTGATGAAAGACTCCCTTTAAAGTCATATACAAGTACTAAGAGAATTCATCCCTACACCCTTGTGGGAGTGCAGGAGTGTAAAAGAACATGCCGGCCAGGAATTTGATTCCCTGTGGTCAGGTTTCTGTCTCCAGCTCATCTTCCTCAGCAAAATTACTTTGTGACTTTAAGTGAAACATAATCGGTTATAATTTGTTTGCCCGTAACCAGCACATGAAGGGTGTATTGGGATCGGTGTTTCATAGATTACTACAATATACTGCATGTTATTCCTAAAACCACACCGTTGGGTCATTGCTTGTTTGACTGTGCACACACAGCTGTCCATGGCACCTGCCGAAAACTGTATGCCTTTGTGGAAATGTTTGTTAGCAAACACTGGGATACTTAACACAACGAATAACAGATTCAGGGGGAAAAAGGTAGCATACAAGAGAAGAGACAACACCCTATGTTATTTCTCCACTATGTAGTACATTGTGTAGTCTTCATGGTAAGACTGAAGGCTCTACTCTGTGTCTCTGCTCATCCCGACACCCTACAGTATAGTTATATAGATTAGCCACACTGTTCCCTATGGCGGCTATGATGTATAATACACAAACCGCACCAGCTAAATCAGCACTAGCCCAAAATCAAGGGTGCGCCTTACTTATTGCTACCAAAATATCCCATTGGCAGGTACTTACTGGAGCACTGGAATGACTCTTTTCCCAGGAGAGCCTTTTCGCACACCAAACATGGAACCACACCGGAGAACGTGCCGGGTACAAACTGATGTCTGTTCACCTTCTCCTTGGTCTCCTTGTTTTTGGTCTGTTCCAAATTTGGTAAAAGAGAAGGAAACACATGACGTGACAAGTAACCAAAATATTGGGCTATGACTTCTCTCAATAAATCTATTGGCTATTGTGTATTCTCATGTCCCTGCCTTTCTATATTACTTGACATTACTTTTCTGCCGTTCCCATCCTTTGTGATCCGACTAGTCACATGACACTCTCCGACACGACCAACGACTACTCCATTAGCCCTCAACGTTTACAACAAAAATTTAAAAGTGCGGAAACTTTTTGAAGACCCCTCGTACAATAGTTACATGTTATACATCAAGTCGTATGTCTCAAGTGAATCAAAACAGCAGAAGCTGCTCCTCTGGACAGAGAGGACATGTAATATGACTCATTTAATAATCTAATGAAGATAATGAGCAGATACTTAAAGGCACAGACAATTAGATTAATTCTTCATCAGCACAGCAATGTTATGTTTAATTCTATTTCCCAGAAACATGTCAGGAATGATAAGTGCAAGGAGTTAATATCGAATATCCAGTAAAACAAATGATGAAGGACAAATTAGATAACACATTACACCAGAGGAATGGTCTAAGCAAAGCACTGGCCTGCTCACGTCTAAGGCAAAGACACTCACTTTTTTCTGTCCACTTCTTAGATATTTGGTTGAGATGTTTATTATACCTTGGGTTATATTTTATGTATTTCATAGTGGTCGGTATATAGCACTCTCTAAGACTACTTTGACCCCAATGTCTTTTTTCAGTTTTTTCTGTTCCACTACAGGAATAGAAAAAAAGTACAAAACCATCAGGGCCAGTTCTGTGACCAATGGTCACCAGTGGCCACCACTAACTATAATGGGATAAAGTTGGAAATCCATTATGGTGTTCATCATACTGCAAAACAAAAAAGTAAAGCATGCTGGGATATTTCATGCATAATTTTTCATAGGAAAGGAAACACCTACACATGTGAACCCAGTCTAACTAGTCACTAGTATTTTATGAAGTTTTTGTTGGTCTTTAGAGTGTTTTGTGTAGATCATAACATTTCTGTTCCACAGAGGGCACCTTGACATTTGTGTCCGTTAAAGGACCAGAAAAATAAACCATATTGACTATAATGGGGTCCTTCAATTGGCCTTTACGTTTATCCTGACATTGCCAGATGAAATATTTGGGTTTGTCTGGGATTTCTGCACCAGACAGATACCTGGAGCAGATGTGAACATAGCCTTGGGATAGGTTTATAAACTGTGGCTACTCCATTATATAGTCGGTCTCAATATTTAATTTATAAAGACAGATCCCAGAAATTTCTGCAAGTCTCTAAAACCCCATGCATACAATATGCTGTGGACACAACGCCATTCAGATGAAACTTCAGAAATGAGAGTGAAATCTAAGTACATGGAGAAATGTAATAAATCTAATAATAAACAAGACCAACTGGTCATTTGAAGCGTTCTCTTCTCTGCTTGCCAAGCACGATGCCATATGTTGTATAGTGGCTGTGTTTGGTACTGCATCTGAGCTCCACTGACTAAAAGGGACTGTGCTGCAACATGCCATGTCCCCAACGAATGTGATGTCACTGGCCTGTAAAGCGGAGCTCACCCAAGCCTTACTGCCATTTCACACATCTGATAGGCAAGGGTGCTGGGAGTAAGACCCCCACTGAACCGAAATTGATCACCTCTACTAAAGACAGGTCAGCAGAAACAAAAACAATCCGTCAACACCAGTCACCTTGTTTCGGTTCCGGGTACTAGACATCCTGCTCCGCAAAAAGCTGAAAGTGCGGCTCACTTTGTTCTTCTCACACTCAGGTTTTGCAGGGGCCATATATCTATCCCATTCCTCTTCTTCAATTCTGCAGAAATGAGAATGTTCAGTGCAAACCTATACTTACATGTTCACCAAAAAGAAATATATTCTATGTTCACCGAAAGTAAACGTGTGCACTCTGTGTACCCAACTCAACAATAGTCCCAATGTTATCTAACTTCTAGGAGCTACAGCAGCGGGGATAAGGTTTGTTTACATGGATGAGGGTACAGATACAGGGCCGGAAGGGCACAATGCCACATCTATGGGATAAATAAACAGCAAGCATGTCCTGCTTAGCTACACCTACTCTAGTTGTGGTTATTGTTAGCAAAGAACACAAGATAGACAGTAATCATGGAAGTAAAACAGAAGGAGATAATGGTATAATGGTAAATGCACTGCACTCAGGCATTTTGTATGGTGGGACCAGAGAGAGGGGTATTCCTATCTCAGACACTTAGGGTATAGTCACGCACGCTTATGTTGAATTCCGTCACTGTATCCAGGCACAGAATAAACAGATGTGGATGTCCATATGTGCAGAACCCTTTCATGATGCATCTCCCGAAGGTTTCACCAAGAATAACCACACACAAGATCTTGTTACGACAACAAGAAATTTACATTCTACAACTAGAACACGAAACAAAATGCCATGTGGGCATTCAGCTATAGCACAGCTTACGTAATGTTATGTTCGGCAGACATACAGAGCAAGGTACCACGTACAGTAAGTGACATAGTACATCAGGCTTTTATAATAATCATCTGTATTGTTATCTAGCACGACTGCTATTTCTGGAATTTCCATTATGTAAGAAATACCTTCTTATTGAAGTCACTGCTATTCATGAATAATACAAAGGCAAATACCAAGTGAGATTTGTGGTCAACTGAATTTTTTGTATGGTATTTCTTTTTCTTTCTCGTAAAAAAAAAAAATATATGCACATTCTTAATGCAATTGTTTTAGAAATAAGATGTATTCATGGGGGTGAAGTGACCAAAGATATCACCATTACTTGATTCCAAGCCTTTAGTCATCTAAGAGCTAAATTTTCAGGACTCATGCAGAAGGCATGAAGATGAATCACAAGTTGGATGGAAAACATCTTCCCCAAAATTGTGGGCAAAACTTGAAATGGTCCCATTACCGCTATGTGACCTATGTTACAACTATTGACCTAGGTTTCTTGTTAAGTGTTGATATAAAATGCTGCAATATATAAGTACAGCGTGTTATAACTACCAGTGTGTGTTACTAGTAAAGAAAATCACAAAAAAAAAAAAATTGGGGGTTAGTAGTAATGGAAGAATAAAGTAGTGTCCTAGCATGAGTCCTGCTGTATTCACGAGCAGCGTACTAACCCTCACCTTCCCCTGCTTTTTAAGACAGTGACTGACAGGCTACAATGTATGCTTTTCTATACAGCAGCCTGTCAAGTACTACCCCGAGGACCAGAGGGAACATGGGATAAGTGCTATACTCATGAATACAGCAATACTCATACTAGGAGACCGATTTATCCTTCTATTTCTGCTGTCAACAAAAAAGTACAACCTTTCTTTGTGCCATTTTGGCTACTCTCAGTATGGGCCAGCGAGTAAGCTCTAATACACTACGGCATATTAAGAACAAATCTGCTTTGAAGCACAATCTGCCAAGCCGTGGAAATGTCATAGTACTTGGTACTTAGTGGTTGGTACTTAGTGGGAGATAAATTACAATAAAATGTACGTGAATGGGATATTAAATTGCTAACCACAAGTATCTGAAAAAATACAGACAGAATTCAGGGCAGGCAGGTAAGGCTAGATTCACAATTGCGCAAGTGCAACTTTTCTTTCCCCATTTTTCAGGAGGAAACCCGTCTGACCCCCATTACAGTCTACGGGTCTGAAGGTAACCCCTTTTAAGCAGATTGGGTTTCCGTGCAGAAACTCAAGGCCAGGTGTGAACCTAGCGTAACTCTGCAAAATTACCAAAGATTGTGATTTCAACCCCACAGTATCTAATGTAGGCATAAGTATGTACTTTTACTATATTCCTCCATCATTTATTTAATGTAATGTGCCAGGCTTGGTCTAGCCCACAGCTATGACACTACCGTACCTTTTTTCTCTCGTGTGCTCCGGGAGGCTGTATGCCCGCTCTAACAAGATAAAAAGGACAGGTTAGATATTGTAACCGTAGTTGTGGGGGTTTAATTCATCCTCCACCATAATATATCAGCCATTAAATTAATAAATGTTAATATACAAATCAGAAGAAGGTAAAGAAGTCAGTGGACATGAGGTCAACAATGAGAGAACAGCTGCCAGAATTTAAAGGGGTATTCCCACATTGTAAAGTGATGGCATAGAACTTGGATAAGCCATTATCTTATGACTGACAAGATGGGAATAGCACTTTAACATGGTCATTCGTGTTATACAGATTGAACAAACATCTGACTATACAACTGCAAACAAATGGGTAAGGTTGTGATACGTACATACACAGATCAGATTGTGTTTGCTGCATACGTGAGATGTCAATGTTGTACATTTCGATTATAGTCATAAACCAGACACAAAGAAAACCAGCACCAGTTAGTAAAGCAGATCCTATACGCCGGACACCTCTAAGATTGATGCACCTACACATCACCAATTCCAGTTTCATGTGCCCATGGCTGTAGCCCATAATAACTGGATTCCAAGATACAACTCGCTATGATTATATACAGTATTGTGCAAAAGATATAGACTGGTGTAGAAAAAAAAAAAAGCTGCAAAGTAAGAATGCTTTCAGGAATAGAAGTGTTTGTGGGATAATCAAGTGAATGAAGAAAACAGAAATCTAAAGCCCATCAGTATTTGGTGTTGCCTTTGCCTTCCATAAATTCCTCTAGGTACACTTATAGACGGGTTTTGAAGGAACTTGGCAGGGAGGTTGTTCCAGACATCTTGGAGAGCTAAGCCCAGATCTTCTGTGGATGTAGGCTTTCTCCAATCCTTCTGTCTCTTCATGTGATCCCAGACAGACTGAATGATGTGGAGATCAGGGCTCTGTGGGGACCATATCACCATGTGCAGGAATTCTCCACCGAAGGGTGATCACACCAAATATTGATGGGATTTAGATTTCCCTTTTTGTTCGATCACTTATTTTTTGATAAATGGCAACAATAAAAGATGAGAAAGCATTCTTACGTTGCAGCAAATTTTTTTGCAGCTGCCTAAAACATTTGCATGGTACTGCACATAAGCTGCCAGAATATTATTCTGTAGATTCTCTGCCACAAGACACATGAACGTTGTGCCCACCACCTGTTAGAGCTGCACCACCACATCACTGCTGTACTTACTACCCGGGTGAAGGAGAGACACTGATTTAGACAATGAAAGTGACTGAAGAAGTGAACGGCCGCTGCCAATGAACACAGCATCTACAAGCAGGGATAGATTTAATGCAGACATATCCGAGCTCTTGCTTCTTAGTACGCCATTAATAAAGCATCCAGAGTGGATTTTACAGTCCGTGAGTAGGGCAAAAATTATTACTGGGTTAGAAATACTAAATTGTATATAAAGGAAAGCAGAATTATGAAGCGGACTGACTAAAGAGACTACTGAGACTAAAATAATAAAACTGGACCATAGACTGTCCAATAAGAAGGAGAATGCGGGATATAACTGTACAGAGGCGTAGACTAATCTGCGGGAAGAGATCTAGAAGATTAATACTGCACCCAGCCATGTGGACCAGAGTATGAGAAATACTAAAACAGCAGATATTACAGTACAAATTAATGAGAATTATTTCATATGACATCACTAGGTTTATTTACCTGATAACGCTTGGAGTCCAAAGCAGCAGAAAAGGCAACAAAACATTTATTTTATAACTTACGTTAGAAATATAATTACGTTTCCAATATAATGGGGCAGATTTAGTAAGACTCGTATGCCAGCCTTAATAAAGCCCCTACAGGCGCAAGTCGTGCAGGCAGAGGAGTCGTGCAGAGGAGTCCGCACTCTCTCTTGCACTGCCCGCATTCATAGGTGCTATTGAATTTTCTCCATTACATTTTATCAAAGGTGTATCTACATTTGACATTTAGGACATATCCACCTCTGCCACCTGCACCTTGTGAGCCACATTCACCAATACACAAATAAGAGGAAGTTCACACTGCCATTGCTATTGTCTGTTCCGCTCATCCTTGATAGAATGAGAGCAACAGACATTAATGATATAGTAGAGGGATGGACGCAGACAGAGACGGACGCTTTCCTCCATCACATTATATTTGTTTACTTATGTAACAGAAGAAAAAGCAGGACTATTTCTTCCATAAAAAAAAAAAAAAAAACACAACATGACAGAAGAAAGCATTACGCCTTTTTTTTTTTTTTTTTTTTTTACACTGGGGTGCAGACAGACATCTGATGGATAAGGTTCCGGCTGCATCTGTCATTAATATCCATTAATATCACCCTAGCCCAGATGAAAGTAAAGGACACTAAATAGCAGTGGTGTGAAAGCGTCCTTCTAACTCCTATTTAATAAATATGTAAGATCAATACCTACAGAAGTTAAAAAAAAAAAAAAAAAGCTATAGAAATACACAACATTACAAAAATAAAACTCCATCAAAAACAAACGTAACACTGAAAAGATGACGCAACATCCACTACTTGTTATGTCATCCAATATTTGTATCCCATGTCCAAATATGACATCAACTCATGCACTTGAATGGGTTTGCAAAGTGACTGCCCGTGAGCGTCTTCCGCCTGTCCGCGGCGAAACCGTTTTTTTTTTTTTTTTTTTTAACTGGACACAATATTGGACATGCAGGACTTTGTGTCTGGTTAAAGAAAAAAAACGGTTTAGCTGCGGAGAGGCACAAGACGCTCACGGGCGGTCACTTTGAAAACCCATTCAAGTGAATGAGTTTGAAAACTGACTGCCGGGCTTACGTCCCCTGCCCAGTTTCTCGGGGCAGAAGACGGAAACCTGCCAGATTGGCTAAAGCGGAGACCCGGGCACTGGTGTGAACCTGTCCATAGATTACATTGGAGTGGTAAAAGACTAATTGTCCTTTGTAGGATAGCTGTTCTTGCAAGACACAAGCTTAGTAATGACTGTGGTAAGACTGGAAGATAATTAATAAATAAGCAAAACCCAATACCAACCTGGATAACCGATGAGTTTTGTTCATTTTGGTTAATTCAGTTCAGTTATTACAACATTTAGAGATTCATTCAGACCGAAAACGCCCAAACCAAAGCTGCTATTATTATACTGTGGGGTCTCTTCACACCCCAGAGATTAATGAGCAGAGGCCAGGAGAGGTGAGCAAGCATAAAACAGTGTTACTCATCTGACCGTGCTTCTGGCAGATATCAGGGACTGATCAGGGTGTCGTAACGCTTGCATCTATGCGCCACATTTTCACACTATGCTGAGGGCCAATCACTGGTCCCTGACTTCAGCCAGGTGCGCCAAGGACAGCAGTGAGTCACGTCGAAGCATAGGAGAGGTGAGTAACACTTTTTTTTAGGTTTGCTTTTCTCCCCTGGCCCAGTATAATAGCAGCTTTGGTTCAACTGCATTGGGTCCAAACAAAGCTGCTTGGTAAACGTCACAAGACAAATCTCTCAGGATTCACCAAATCATACTGTAAAAGGGGCGCGGTTTAAAAAGGGCATGACCTAAATAATCGCCATTAATCGTAATAAAGGTAAAATGCACCATTAATTAACATTCTGATTTAGGTCATAATCACCCAGCCCTAGTCTCTCATTTTTAGGCATCAGCCTGGCAAACTTTAATGCTCGCTGCTTGCATCCTAACGGATCAGAGCAATGGACACCACAATGGTAATGATCACATAGCCGACGCTATTGTGAATGAACATATGAATCTTATAAAAGATTCCAGATTTGAACTGAAAGTGGTTTATCTACCTGTCCTAAATAACAAGAACCACACTTACCATCCCCAGGTTCTCCAATAGAAAGGTCCCGTGTCAGGCGCGGCTTTCCAAGAAAGTTTTTGGGAGAGGAATAAGAATAAGAGCGGAATCTAAGACCAGATGACAATGGATCCTGGAAAACAAATAGCTGTAATTAATACTTGGAATATTATGGATCAGCATTTTAATGACACCATATAGATGCATTACAGGGGTTAAGTTTTTTATGGCCTATCCTCAGGACTGATCAGCTGTATGAAGCCTCTTATAGCACCCGTCCTGTACATAATACAGAGGTGGAAGCAGAAAGTCTACAGATCTCTGTCCAGGGCTGTCATTGCAGCTCAGCTCCCACTGTATACAGTCCCCTACCGATCAGCCATTTATTGCCTATTCTGAGGAAAGGCCGCAAAAAAAAAAAAAAATTACGGTAAGCCCGTACAATCAATTTTAATGTTAGTTATTTTTTTTATTTTTTTTTTTAAGGTGGCATGTACACGATCGTGTGAGTGTCGCCCACTGTGGTTGAACGGCACAGAGGTGTCACCTGTGCACCGGCCCATGCTTCCGTGGACCCATCCAGTGAGCACAGTCCACATAACGGACAGGAATAGGACCGGTTTTGAGTTTTGCTCACAGATCTATACACCAGACCATGAAAATACATGGTCGTGTATATGGGGCCATAGACATGAATGAGTCAGTGTACTAGCCATGAAAAACAAAGCTTGCATATGGACTGTGCACATGATCGAGTGAATGAGGTCTAACACACTCAAAAACCATATGAGGCCCGTGGATGGTGGACTGATTTACCTTACTTTGAAGAAATGGTAAAGTCCCTGCTTGTCTATTTGAAAAATCCCGCTCAGCGCTTGTCTCAGACGAGTCCAGCTCATCTGCACTGTTCCCAAGAAAACCGGATGAATCCTCTTTAGCTGAAGAATCAGGACTTTGATATCTGGGATATGTCCCCTCACCTTCACTGTCAGCGTCAAGGCCATCTAAGCTGGAACTAGATGAAAAGACACTGCATATCAATAAAATAAAAAAAAATAAAAAATAAAAACCTTAAAACAAAGGCAAATAAATTTACCCTCTAAGATCCCACATGCTAAGGGTATTTTGTAACAGCTGATATATTCTCGTTGTCTGAATCATAAATCTTATTTATTTCTATGATGTTTAAAGGCCTTAATCTGATGAACATTGTGATGTTTATTCACTACTGCCCTGAGTCTCACAACATCAAAATTAGGAAAATAGAACTGACTGGTACACAATTAAAGGGATTCTATCAAAGGGATTTTTAACTAATACCACATAGGAATAGTCTTAAGAAAGGCTACTTTTCCCAACCTTTAGAATGCTTCTCTGCGCCGCCGTTCCGTATATATCCCGATTCTTCTCATTATGCTAATGAGGCTCCAGAGAACACAGGAGGCATTCCCCCATCCTCAAACAGCAATGAGGGCGTTCCCTGTGCTGCTTGAAAACTCTTCAGAGCCGCCTCCATCCTCTACAGCCGCGTCTTCTGCGTTGTCTTCCTCCGGCGATCCTGTCTTCAGGATGTAAATTGGGCGCATGCGCAGTTGGTTCTACCATCGGGCTTTGGGCCGAGCATACTGATCACCAGAAGATAATACAGAAGGTGCGGCGGAGAGGGGCAGCTGTAGAAAATGGAGGTGATGCTGGAAAGTTTTCAAGCAGCACAGGGGGCGTCCCCATTGCTGTTTGAGCACTGGGAACATCTCATGTGCTGTCTGGAGACTCATTAGTATAACAAGAAGAACCAGGATATCTATAGAACGGCGGCATGGAGAAGACATCTAAAGGTAGGGGAAGAATGGCCTTTCCTAAGGCTATTCCTAGGTGGTATTAGTTAAAAAAGGGATTCTAATGATAAAATCCCTTTAAGTCTATGAGGTCGGTGGGATTCATTATTAAATTAGATATTTCCTTCTAGCGCCCTTGTGCCTAGGCTCAAATCTAGAATAGCCTCGGGTCTGCTGTAGATTCTGGTGACATTTACCCCACTTTTGTGATGTAAATGTTCATGAATAAGGTGTGGGTGGTGGCCCCTGTCCAAATCCCAAACATGGACCCCCATTCTCAGGATCGCTGGTGGCCTCAACAGTCAGATTCTCATCAACCAGCTATTTACCCAATACCCTATGTATAGAGGATGAATATCCTTCATCGCCTAACCTCTCGAAGAAGATTGTGAAAGCAGTTTACACTACAAAAGAAGCAATTTACTTCCCATTACTATACTCCAGGGTCATTTCTGTCACCGTGCTGGTACAAGTTGCGGACAGGTCTATGTCATAATAATGAATGACATGCAAGTAAGTATGTCAATTAATCCACACCCTTCATCTGGCTGTCTAAATGTTTATAAGTGAAAACCACAAGTGACAAGAGCAGGTAAATCCAGCTGAATGGTTCCTTCTGCACCTGCGGGGCGGATTCTCTGCACAGAATGCAGTTTTATACAGGTTCACAGAACAGCTGTCTGCAGAGAAAAGCCTAACATTACATTGACTAGAATAACCAGAATTCTCCTACATTACGACAAGGAGGAAAAGTTAAATGCATATCTTAGAAAATGCAAAGACAGAGAAAATTTCTTAGATAATGCTTCAATCCTGAGCTAACTAAATCAAACCAGTATGGAAACTGGTCAAGAAATTGCGCTATACCACTCTTTAAAAGTAAATTCAGGCACATTTTCATACGAGATCTGTAGGTGTACATGTGTCGGCCCTTAAAGTAGTTTTCAGGGGTTTTGATTTGGTATAGGTTTAGGATATCAGATCGTTGGGGGTCTGCTCAGCCGCTGATCCCACCACAGTGCACAGAGCCAGAAGAAGACATCTCCGTCCATGTTGTATCAGCTGTACTGGCTTACTACGGATCGTGTCCCACTCAAGTATATACAGACAACCCAATGATAGAAACGGATATTGTGTAATAGTGACTCCCATGATGGTGTTGCAGAGAAACTGAACACTTATTACCAAATCTCCCAAATATGATCACTTGAGGTCCTGCCATGGGGGATCTTTAGTGATCAGCTTATTTTTAAGGAACAAGCTGGGGATCTCCAAAATGGATCACCAGCCTCACTACTGGATGTCATTTCTATACAGGAACCCCTCAGATTTTATTCCTTCTGTTAAAGCATTCCCCCCAGTCCTAGGTGTAGACTGCAACCATGTTACACTGATGCTTTATCATAAGCCGGGAACGATTATCATCTTTAATACATGATGGACAGTGTAAATCCAGCTGTGATCACCATCACAAGGATTAAGAATCCCTGCCGAATAAAAAGCAGCTTTGCTCTTAAAGCGCACATCATTATGTTAATAAAAAATAATGTAATATATAAATATGGTCTTCAGGATTCTTACCTTCTTTTCTTGACACTTGAATAAGCTGCATCCCTGTCAGTGCCATACCCCAGCGTCCTGCATAACCGATTGGGTCCTCCGGGTAGCGAGTGCCTGTAGACGTCACTGACCATATCAGGGGAAGCACAAGCTGAGAGACTGGCATCTCTTAGGGAGTGCTCCGATGTCGGGGTGGAGTCCGACTGGTCATTATAGGAAACATCCGAGCCAGCATTCAAGTGAATGAAACTGACGTCTGAATCGTTAACCTAAGGCAATGACAAATATTAGTTTAGACACTTGGTACTTCCCAGCCAGGTAGACATAAGGGTAGTGAAACATAACCTGGCAAGGAGCCTAATCTTACTTACTTCATCTACTACCATGGAGTTGGCATACACCTCATCATTTCCATTAATCATGGCGGAAAGTCTGGTGGCAGCAAGCATGGTGGGTGGGTATCTTATCCTCTTCAGGACGTCTACTGATGAATGTCTTTTCTCTGCTAAAATAGCAAACATAAAGAGAATCTTAAGTTACAGAAACAGATCTGCAAGAATAAAAAAAAATTGCAGCTTTGCGATCTATTCAAAACATTTAATAGATGTGTAGAGGTTATAAAGTGCTCTAATGAAAGGTGTGGTCCAGCATCAAAATGTATAGTTATAGGTATATGATCAACAATAAATGTAATAAAATGGCCCTCAAGCTGTCCTCCTGTATAGAATGCATGAAGACTCCCATTCTTTGAGTGGCAATCCTTTCTGTGATGGCCGCACATGTGCAGATCTGTGTGCCATACTGGGACAGTCCCATTCAGGCATGTATTTATAGGGCAGTCAGTATGTACATGGAAATATGGTTCGGATGCAAGGTCATCTGTACGTCCCTGCCATTTGCAGTCTGCATATATTATTACTATTATTATTACACAGAGTGACGCTTCACCTGCCTTTGATCCACGGACTAGTATTTCTCAAAAAAAACAAAACACAAAGAGCTGCAGACGGACTGAAAAATAGATAACCAGTTAGGCTATATCGGTGTCAAATATTTCCCTTGTTCTGCCCAATCCTAACAGCCTCCAATGCAGAGGCCAACACAGCCCAAAATTGGCGAAAATCCCAAACTATTATTATTATTCGTATTATCCTACCTGCAGTCATGTCTACATTGCGTGGTCTTGTTAGTATGTAGACATCTAATTTTTGTCACGTGAAATAGTGTCAATACATTTCCCCCACAACTTCCCAAGATAACAATGTTTTAGGATTGCAGTAAAAGTCCCACTGACAGACAGAGGTATCAAAGGCTCGGTTCACACTGGCACTATGGCATCTATTGTTCTACAGGATCTGAGGTGAATCCATTATGATTTGTCATGATCATACAAAGTGTATTACCATGAAGCAGTGTTCAGTTTATCCCATGTACCCAGTGATCCCGGCCACGAGACCGCAGTGGTCGCCACAACCGGAGTAACCAGAGGAGAGTGAATTGCTCAGGACTGAGAACAAAGTTCTGGCACGGTTTTGGGATGAGAGGCTCAGGAATAGAAGCATTAGACTAACTAGATATTTTCAGCCAGCAACAAGATACGACAAGCTGTGCATTTTTACAGAGATTACTGCATTTCTCCACTGACAAGAGGCAGAGGTCCAAACCACAATTCATCCGTAGCCATCATTAATCCCACACGTGCACTCAGTTTGTCGTCTCCGAGGGATTGGATTTACCTCACAAACAAAAGAATACATAGAAGAGGGGTAAATAGTGAAACGTGATAAATATATGTTACCAACAGCAAGAAGCAGATTAACCCAAGCCTGCGGGGGGCAGAAGGCTATGGAGACAAATCAGAGGCTCTGCTTACAGACTTTATTCTAAGGGGTTAGAACAATAGTATATAGAAGTGACTCGCGACACCGCACCGTGTGGCGAGCAGCGAAGAACGGCGTACGAGAAGAAACAGGGAAGTTTAAAGAGAATGCGTGACTAAAAATTACATTTTCTAAGAATTTTTGATCATTTTCTTTTTACATTTTCCAAGCTGTCACAATTTTTTTTTTTTAAATAAATATAAAGGACTCTGTCCTGAAATATTCACTTCTGGCCACTAAGCCTAATAATAAACTAAGACTTGCAAATTTCGTAAGGGTTTTCTTTCCAGCTGTCACCTCATTTACATAACAGGTAAGACAATTAGGCTGTATTCACACTGAGTAACGCTGGCGTTTTTTGTGCTTATTTTTGCACATAGCGCTGCGTTAACGCCGCGTATACGCCGCACTATTTTGCGGTGGCGTTGCCCGGCGTTAATGCGGCGTATACGCAGCGCTACACGGCGCTATGTGCAAAAATAAGCACAAAAAACGCCAGCGTTACTCAGTGTGAATACAGCCTTACAATAGAAGATAACGGCTCTATAGATAGAACCCATCATAACATCCACTACTGACAACAGAGGATGGTACAACCGATCAATTCTCCCTCTATGGAGACAGCACGAAAACTCTCAAAGACCAATACATTTCAGGGGAGGGAATTGCATCTGTCAGGCATTGGATCCCGTGGATATGTCCTATATGTCTTACAGATACATTCAATTAACCAAAAAAAATGTATTTCAACCAGGACATGATCTTGTTTATCAGGTACTTTTTCGGTTTGGCTATTACAATAATTGCGAGGTTCTACCTGCAGTTTCATTGGGACAGAACACACTCGAATCAGAACGGCTATTAAACTCCGGGGGCTTCAGACCCCAATGTATGATTAGCGGAGGCTCCGGGGCAAGATTATCAAACATAACAATCAGTATTACTCACCTCTCCTGGGCTCTGGCTCCATTTTCTTTAACTGAAGAGACCCCAGAGTATAATAGCTATTTCAGTTTGGCCGTGTTCTGTCTGAACTAGACCACCAAACAAACCTCACGATACGAATCTCACAAGGTTTGCCCAACAAGTACTTGTACAGTAAAAGAGCTGTGGTTAAATGAGAGTGTAACCTAAATAATTGCTATGAATTGTAATCGAGGTAAAATGTCTGCTTATTCATGATATTTATTTAGGCTATAAATTGCCCTACCTTAGCATACATATACACACACACTTTCTCTGCTGCTAATAGTCACATTATGGCTGCTGCATATTTTGCATTTGTCTCTCAGTCTGTAAGAATGCAAAAAGCAGTTTCCCCCCTCACCCTATCCATTAGTGATACCTTTCTGTCATTCTGCTGGGAGTAACTGTACAATAGCAAAGAAATAGCCCAAGTGATCATAATATAGGAGATCCAGGAACACTGGACTGCAAATAAATGCAGTCAAACAGGTAAAACACATGTGGGGGGGACACTATAGAGCACAGTCAGGAAATCTGCTCGCTGTCCGTGAATAATATCCTATCTGTAACCACACAAACATCCAGAAGTAGATACAAGTACATAGAAGACTTTTTTCTTTCACTGTAATTTGTGAGATTTGCAAAAAGCAGCAGTTTTCAAAAATATGTGAGGACTGTGAGGAAAATCAACCCCTCCCAATTCACTGTGAAGTCAGAACAGAACCTCCCCCTCTACTCACTGCGAAGACATCTTGGTTTTTGGATAGTATGTAAGGACAAACCTTCCCCAGCAATAGGGAGTGAACTGAAAATCAACCAGAAGCGAGATACCTAGTGACAGGAACATTTAGAGAGTTTTTTTTCAGGTAGAAAAAAAGCCATATTTTTAACTATAGGTCCCCTATGGAAAATACCTACAAGCTTGGCCAAACAAAGTCCATATACACTTATGGTAAAGCATTCATGTGTATTCGGAGGGTGGAAGGAATAGCTGTGAGATGAATGAGAATGAACCCTTCTAAGGAGTACAGACAATTTTATATGAGGAACAAAGTACTCCTAAAAATTATACAGATCACTAAAAGGAAGCAGCTGCATTATCAGTTAACAGTGCAGTATGAAGTACATATCTGTGTGCGTGTGCGCACACACACGCGTACACACACACATACGCACGCGCGCACACACGCACACACACTTTGCATTGTTGTGCTGTGGGAAGAAACAAATAAAGGCATAGTCTCCCATGAATGTGTCGCTAGTTTACCATCACCCTGGGATTATTAACCATTACAGCTCTGAATAGATATACATTGCACACTGCAATTATTTATGAGACCAGTGTAACTTGGCAATTATACAAATAAACATAGTAAAAACCGCATGGATCATAAATCCCTGATAAAGGCTTTTTATTCCCCAGACAACTATTTTATGGCCTACCACAGACAACATGGGTACGCATCACAGCTCCCTAAGGAAAAGTTTTAGCATTGAAGTTTTTGTAGAAGCTTAAGCCAAAGAGGGAAGTATTTTATTAGCTTTGTTTGTATCTACTCCTGTGCTTGGTTCCAAAACATGCATGTTCAGGTACGGGTGCTCTGCTGTGTACCAGTCTTGGGCCTTTAACCCCCTTAGATGCTGCAGTCACCATGACCACGGCATCAAAGGGGTTTTAGATGGAGGTTGCTCCTTCCTGGAGACATCAGAACTCCTGTAAACAAGACTGCAGGGATCTGCTGCCTTTACATGGCAGTTAGGGGCCTAATGAAGGCCTCTAGTGGTGCCTATGTAAATATACAATATTATAAAACACAATACAATAAAATGTCTGTCATAAAAAAGCAATAAGAAGATGGCAAATTAAAGGGGTTTTCCAGGCACAAAACATTTAAAAAAAAAAAAAATTAAATGTCTGTCAGTGCTACTAATGGGTTAATAAATGTATCCATATACATTTATCTGTGTTTTTAGTGATTTCTGGGCATCTCTGGGGGCTGCTGGTATCTTCTGCTTTTGTTTACTTGTTTCAGCTTCCTGCTATGTAACTTCCTCACTCCCCCCTCCTATATACCTATTCAGCCCAACCCCTAACCGTAGTATATACTTACCCTCCACGCTTCTTCCTGTGAGACAGCCCCTCTTCTTCCGGTACTAATTCAGTCTGTGCGAGATCTTCTTCTCCAGTGATGATCCAACTCTAATGTGCATGCGTAGCAGAGGTGAATTATCGACATCGGTGCGCACAGACAGAATCATTACAGTGGGAGGAGCCATCTCACCAGAAGAAGCCCGGATGGTACAGATAATGAGTGGATGTGGGGTGGAGGGAGGGGGGAGATATAGTAGTGACTATTTCAGTAAACTGGGAAATGGATCATCACCAGCTAATCAGAAAATGTCACTGTAGAGGGTCACATGACCGCCCAGTGATATGGGTAACTATACATTTTGTATATTTAGAAGGCAGGAAGGGGGAGGGTGTTTAGATTAGTGTAGGGATTTCTAGTTATCAAAGACAACCCCTTTAAGTTCCCCCCAAGGGGACAAACAAATATATATATCTCACACACATATATTGAGTAATGCTGCATCTGTAAGGAAGAACCCGAGCAATACGATTTTACTTGCACAACTTCCACCGGAAAAGCCTTATAAAAAGATCAAAAACTTTACGTTCCCCAAAATAACATCAATAAAAACATCAGAGCTTCACACAAAAGAGAAAAAATAAAACCATTGCATATTTCTGTTAACAAAAAAAAAAAAAAAGTTATGGGTCTTGGAAAGTGGTGATAGGAAAATATTTATTTTTTTATTAGAAAAAGGATTTTAAGTTGCAAAAGCAGTAAAATGTCTAAAGCTTCAAATCTGATATCAATGTAATCGTATCGACCAGTGAATAAATAGATCAAGCCGTATAGTGAATGGTGCAAAACTTAGAACATAAAAAGGTAATGTCTGCAGGTTTCCTGCACAAAACCGGGCAGGAAACGGAAACCTGCAGATGTGAACGAGCCGTTACATTGATGGAATAGGGACGATGGGAAAAAAATGCAAAAAAAAAATGGTTTGGCCATCAAAATCTAAAACAGGCCAGTCACTAAAGTGTTAAACGTAAGAAGGTGGAAGTAGACATAAGAAGCAGTAAGCAGCATTGGGAATAGTTGTACACCTTTTATACTGGAATGGGTCACCAGGAGACCTGGAGTCGCAGTTATCGCAGCTGCCTGTAATAGGATCTCTATGGGGGATTAGCTGTTCCATTTAGGTGCTGGAGAGGATAGGGCCACACATAGATAAGATATGGAAATGAAGGGGAACTCTTAGGTGCTCGGTTTACAGAATGAACACTGGGTGGAAGTTCTAGTGCCTGAACATCGCTCTTCAGGATCCTTAGTGGGGCACATAGTAGGAGAGGACACTCCCCACCACATATTATAATGAATATGGTTTTTATACCGCACTATCATTTTTGTGATGACCTTACGATAGATCCTCAATACCAATGAGAGTCAGACACCCAGGATTCGGCTGTTTGAAGAGACATCAGGGCGGACTGCAGCCTCTTCACTCAATACCAAGCACGTGGCATGGGGGATTGTGCTGGGAATTGTAGCTCGATCCCATTCACATGAGTGCAACGGAACTGGGCACGTGACATCACTGGTCTGTAGTGTGGAGGTGGCGCTCACCCCAGCGCTTCAAGCAGCTGATCATTGGTATCAGACCCCACCAATCCCATACCAATTGCCTATCCTAAAGATAGGTCATCAATATTTAACCCCTCTAAAACCCCTATAATGTCAGGTGAACAGCGCTAAAGATAAATTTGACTGTTTTTGTTCCGTTTTTTTATACGCCAGTGTTCTCACTACACATTTTTAATAATTATCTAATAGAGTTTAATTTGCATTTGCTTTTCCAGTACAAACATGAAACAGAACATACCATTACAGCAATACCCCCAGCTGTGTGACCAGGGCTTAATATTTAACCTCCCCAAACATTAGCGCTGTACACACAAGCTATTCCCTGGACATGGACTGCGCTGGGACTCATATACACTGGATATTTTTGTATACACTGGATATTGTCTTTCTTTTACTGTACAGAACATAGTAGAGGTCGGTGACCATGTAACAACATAAGATGAAACCTAACAGCCCTTCTAATCTATAGTAATGCCAACATAATGCCTTATAATAGACATCACGGCTGCTGGGGATCGTATTTTCATCAAGATAACGTCTCTATAGATAACAATACAGAACCCATCATTACATCCACTACTGACAACACAGGATGGTACAACCGATCAATTCTCCCTCTATGGAGACAGCATGAGAACTCTCAACGATCAATACATTTCAGGGAAGGGAACTGCTGGAATTGGATCCCGTGGATATGCCCTATATGTCTTATAAGTCCGCAATTGAGGGTTTTCAATTGCGGACACATTATATTCAATGCGGCCTCTTACACCACCGGATATTTTCTCCGTGGTGTGCCGGGCTGCAACAGAGGTCTGCAATTTATACAGCAGGTCCGTAATGGCCGTGAATTGCAGCACTGCTCGGACTCACCCATAGAACTCTATAGGCGAGTGCGGCAGGACACGGGTGTCTGTGGTGTATATGTTGGTGAGCAGCAACTAGTGTTGCTGATCAGTAACTTGCGGACCATAAAGTCATTACGGCTGTGTAAGGCCAGCCTTAAGCTGGCCTGCCCCTGAACTCATTCCTCGAGCTGTGCTCGTGATTGTTACGGCATCTCAGCATCTCATCAGTTGGTGCTGATGATCCCTGTCAGCTCTGCTTGAGGAGAGCTCTGTGACTTCTGGCTTCCTTCATAGCGGTCTATTCTTTTATTATAGAACTGTTAACGTTCAAGCTCAAGGTAAATATTACAAACAGGGTTGTGGAGTCGGGGACAGTATTGGGTTGACAGGAAGAAAGGTAGACTCCAGCTACAAAATAAAATGCTGAATTACATTATACAATTATTAATATTGTATAATATATTGGATGCATAGTTTTACATGAAGTTAATCACTGGATATTTTTGTGCATTGGAGAAACTTTACTGCATCTGTCGGCCATTGATGAAGGAGCCGGAGCTTTGGCCTAGTCACACATTAAGCCCCAACCATATGGGCAAGGTTCAGAGTGTCTAAAATAGTTAATAAATGTGGTGTAAAGCATGTCTGCCAGTTTTTGGTGCAAAGTGCGCCAGGATTGTGGTGCTTTTTCAATAGTAAATTTGCCACATTATCAGAACTTAAGGGCTCATTGACATAACAGGATCGAACAGCAGTGTAATGGCCGTTTATTAACAGCAAGTACACAACCCCATAGACTTCAGTGGATCTAGTCACACGACCGTTGTTTTAGTCATGGCCTCATTTCACAGACCCCTTATGTTCATGGGGGGTGGCAGATCCTTAGCTGTAGACTCAGCCATGCAAAATGTCCTTAGTATAATATAGTACAGGACAGTATGGCACTGGGAGACACCTATCTCTCTCTAGCTCTTCCAGCATACCGCTCCAGCCAAATCCAGCAAACACATGGACTCAGATTCACGTCTGAATCTAGATCATGAGAATCTAGGGTTAAACCTTCCAGCCAAAATTTACACTCATCATTTTTATTTCTATCCCGCAGCACTTTACAATACGCAGTAAAGCCATCTTACCCTACTGATCGACGTTCTGAACGATTTATGTCTTCAGGTTATTTTGTAAACTCAAAGACCTCAAAGACAAAGAAGTCATAACAATTCTAAGAAGTGTAACAGAGGAGCTCTGAAAAAACATCTGCTATACTGAACAATCTGCACACGGACACGAGCTTCTACCATGTAGACTTACATCCACACACAACAACTAGCTCCGCTTCTTTCTTTCTGTTTCCCAGAAATGACCCCCTTACAGTAAATACAACACCACATAAAGAGGAGCAGGTAACAAATATTTGCAAATCCAGTTTATAACATGGCAAACAAATGTCAAAATCGAAAAGCAGACGACACCCAAAGCAGAAAGGATTTCTATGCTGCCATATGTCCATAAGAACTGGTATATTAAAAGGTAGTCTCTCTCCTCCCCCAAGTATATTCAGCTGCTACCACCATGTTATGGAGCACATTAGTCATAAACAACACAAATCTGTTGTGTACTTCACTTTTGCACATTTGGAAAAACTGGTGCACAGGTGGCGAGGCATCCAGCCCTTGCAGATCCCCACCATCTCCTGCCCGCACCACCCTGTACAATTGAACCCCCCCATTATCCATCCTACTTGAGAAGCAACAGCAGCGCTCCCAGGGTTGTAGGCCCGCCCATGGTGCACCAAAAGCGTAATCTGCAGAAGACTTCAAAGTTGTTTTTCTTCAAGTCTACAAAAGTGACACATAAGTGTATGTTGTATATCACTGTAGTTGGTTCCGTAATGAGGTGGAATATGCTTGGTGGAAGTGGTAGGCTCCCTTTAAACAATATAGTAATAATAGATATGCAGTTTCAGCACGCTTTAAATTGCTTTTTTTTTTAATCGTTTTCAATAGGTTTTTGCTATGGGTTAAAGGGCTGTTCCCCTGTCTGTTCACCCATACATGCAGCAATGTGTCTCCTTTCAGGTTTCCAGTCTATGTTTACTATCTGCCGGACATCAGCCAATCAGTGATGAGCACCGATGCTTCGTATGAACAGAACATCACTGATTGGCTGGAGATCTAGTGGAGAGTCTTCATTTGAATCCCCGATTTTCCTGACCTTTGACCCACACAGCAAAGCATCAGCCAAACAGACAGGTGAGTATAAAGTGTTTGAGATTTTCAACCTCCCTGAGGGTTAAAAGAAAAAGGAAAGTGGATCATCCCTTTACTCCATCTGTGGTGTGCGTGTGTATGAGAACACCATTAGCAATGAAAGCAAAAAAACACATTGCATATGAAAATTGCACACATGTGTATAAAAGACTGGGATGTCACACAACAAAGCTTCAGTGCGGCGGCTGGTTAGAAATAAAGAAAAAATGTGGAAGAGGATGAAGAGGATGAAAAGGTAACCTGTAGGGAGCTTCAGAAAGTACATATAGAGGTTCACACAACCTCCTTATACATTTAGTGGAATAAGTTTTCAATCTCTGCAATGCAAAGGTTGAAAAGTCAGTCCTGGCGCAAGAGAATCGCCGCTGAAAGACACTGCAGAAACCAATTTCAGGCTTAAGCCCCACTTTGCCGTGGCAAAAAACCGCTGGATTTTACATTACCTGCAAAGAGAATGAGATTCTGGCTAATCCCTTCACACACTTGCTGTGATCTTCCCACTACAGAGATCACTCTTCAGGACCCTTAGGGCTAGTTCTCACGGGACTGCGTATTTTGGTCCTGATTTTGGGTGGGACCAAAATGATCCTGATGAATAGGCCTAGTCCGGAGGGTGCTGTTGCGAGGCAGACCCCGGGGCTGACTCAGCTGCAGAATCCACCTGAAGAAAGAGAAGCTCGATTCTTTTTGCGCGGGTGGGAACACACCGCTAGCGCAAAAAAGAACGCTGGCAGTCTACATAGACCTCTATTGTGAGGGGGGCAGATTTTGAGGTGGATTCGGCCCCTCTTTCCCCATGTGAACGAGCCTTTAATCTAACACTATATTCACACAACCTCAGTAAATTCAATGCAGGTGAATAGAATTCACATGACTGATTTTTTTATGGCCCGTTTCCAGGGACCATGCCCTACTTTTGTCCATTTTCACGGATTCCACCGCACACTCAAATGTATGATTGATCTGTGAAATCAGGCACTATTTGGAAGCCCAAATGGCTATGAAAAATGGACGTTGTCCTTCTGTTAAATCCACTGATCCAATGATCACATAGCTAAAACCGCGGTATAACCTGGCCACTGCAGGTACTAGAGATGGGGATATGCCCACATGTCACAGATCCCGCATTAGAACATGGCCAAACAGTAAAAAATTACTTTAAAATTACAAACATGGAGAGAGAAAAAAACTATATATAAAAAAATATATATATATAGTAATTAAAAGGAAAATCAAAAATCACAACTAGCAGGCGAGAAGAGGGCAAACCTAAAATGTAAAAAAACAAACAAACAAACAACGTCCAATGTATTTCCCAATGTACAAGCTCACTCACTGGAAGACAAAAACAAAAAGGTGACTATTTGGCAATACGTCTCATGCGTCTGCTAGCTAGGAAGTGAATGTTACATCTGCCACAGGAACTATAATCAAATGAATGACGCAAACCCATAAAATGAGACAAATGTCCAAAACATCTGGCAGAGTTTTGACAACACGGCCTAATTGGTAACTCCTGTCCCCTCCCCGCCCCCGTGAAGCGAGCAGCACACACCGTACAGGACGCAGAGCGGATTAGGGCCTGAAGAGCGGCTCTTGTTTCCATTACATTTTACACAATTAATCAAAGCGGGTTCAGTAATGAAGATGGAGGAGAGATTTTATGCTTGGAAAGATTTCCTGCATACGGTTACATTGTACATGCTTGTGTCTGCTACAAAAAGAGGAAGTCAACCATTAACCCTTCACCGGCAGCGCCTCCTATAGCCGTATCACATAGACCACAGTGCCAAGTAAACTATACTAAAAGACAAAAGGCGCTAGAAAAGGGATTTAAAATGTGTGCGTTGGTATAAAGGGCGAATACTTGTAACATGAAGAGAGTATGGAGCATCTGACAAAGCCTCTTTCTACTACAGGCCCCCTCATACTTTCTTATACATGCAGCAATTGTTTCTCGTCTTCTGTCACGACTCTTGTAGCATATTTTGCTTAGTATAGCCCCCCATCTCCCCCAATCTTCCTATTCTGTTGGTATATATATTATTCCACTAGTTATTAGTAAGGATGGTAAGAGGCCAAATTCAGATCTGTACATATATTACAAGACCCCTGACAGACAGCTTTAAGAACAAGTTCAGATGGAGTTTTTTTTGCAGGTATCAAAAAACACCTCCCAACCTCTCATTCATTTCAATGGTACTCAATAGAAGATTTTTTTTTTCTTTATAGATGATTTTTCAGATTTTTCTGGTTTTATCTGCCTTGCAAAGCTCATTGGAATGAATGGGTGACAGAGAAAAAAAACGCTAGCTTTTTCATTGACTCTTACTCAATTCAATGGGCTTTGCAAGGCAGAATCCATCTGAAGATAAATCCGGAAGATTCTTTTTTCCTGTGAGATGAGAAAATCTGCTACTGATTCCCTCTGACATGAATGGGGCAGCCGGGAGGCATTTTTCAAGGAGGATTCCGCCTCAAAATCTATCTGCAAACAACTCCATGTGAACAATGCTTTATTTCGGGCACAGATGTGCTTTGTGTGGTCACTCACTTGGGCTAATCCACAACTTTTTAAGTCCAGAATAAATAGTGTGTGGCATTAAAAATACTCCCTGATGTATATCCTGTAAGAAAGGTTATGTAGGTTACGTAGACAGATATGACACACAATACTCATTAAAATCCAATTCAATTCTGACACATGCAAGTGGATTCTAATTTGGGATAGGCTGTAGTGGAACTTATGTAGTATAGTTAGTCTTCTGGTCAGCAGATCCCATGTTCCCTTACAAGCTCCTCCTCTCCCCATCAGTCAGTGTTGGGTAGGTTTACCCCTAAACAGAGGGTAAGGGACTCCTACACAGGGGGAGCACCCACACGACGGCCTTCATGTACCCAGACATCTAAGCAACCTGCTGTGGTAACTCCTCTTAGAACGGCTATAAAATGTGTCATCCATACAAAGGAACATAACACATATCACAAAGAAACGGAATTAAAGGTTAAAGGGGTTGTCCCATCACAAGGATCCTATCTATACTGCTTGTTAATGTGGATGTAAGACTTTTCCTAAATACATTGCTTCAGCAAAACTGCTTTGTTTGTCCACTATCTCACTTTATTCATTTTTTTTTTTTTTTTTTTTACACATCCCTTGACTTATCTGGTCAAAAGTCAAGTGATGTATCTGCTGCTCTGAGGGGGGAGGGAGGAGGGGCTAAGTGCACGGGAGCGAGCCTGGAGGGGGGTAGTTTACACTTTTGGGGGGGGGGGGGGCACCAATACAGACCCGGCATCCGCTGTAATAGAGAGGCGGATGCCGGGGAGTGTAGACGCCGGCACAGGTGAAGCCAGCAGCGGCAGGAGCAATGCTGCTATTCCGGAGGGGAGGAGGGGAGCGGAGGAGCGGAATAGCAGCATCGCTCCTGCCGCTGCTGGCTTCACCTGTGCCGGCGTCTACACTCCCCGGCATCCGCCTCTCTATTACCGCGGATGCCGGGTCTGTATTACATTGTGAAGGCTGTACGCCCGATGCCTAGCTGCATTGGCAGCGCACACGCAGGGCCAGCGGCATAGAAGCGACGACTTCTCGCCGCTGGCTTTGCATATGTAACCCCGCTCACCAATGACGCAACAAAGCCGGAAGACAGAAGAACTTACTGCAGCGAAGACTGGTGCGTATGCGACGTGGGACAACCCCTTTAAGGAAATACATTCTATTAGATCATAACAGGAAACCCTGTTTTCTAGGTAACTTATACCTGTCTTTAGCAGTAATTTGTGTCTCTCAATTTTACACAATTTGTTCTAAAATGACACTCCAGAATTTTTTGATCTATGCAAGTTAGTCATCGAATTAGACTAAATCTGCCCATCTATCTATTTCCTGCTTCTGCATAGCCCTGTAGAGCTACTACTAAAATGGACCTTCCAGGACCCTGGAATAAGAGGATGATGTCATCAAAAGGTCCTTGCAAAGCTGCACCAACTGCTGCTCAAGGCCACTTTACCCATAGTGTAAACTGCACACCTGTAGTAGGCCCTATGATGGGGCCCCTTCAGTTGAACTTGATCGAGCGTGACAGTCACATATTTTGTATATTGTCCCAATTTCAACGCTATTTGCATCCTTAGTACACCAAATGGTGGAGTGCAGAGCTATCAGCTCCACGTCCATCGATAAGGTTTCGGCAGGTAGGTATGATGGACACCGAGCTGGAGATTTTCCTACCGCTAGAGCCTGCAACAGGTATAGGTGAAGTCTGTATTCCTTCTTCTGATTGAACAGCCATTAAATTATGTGAGGGCCACTATATGTAGAGCCACTTGAGGGAACACTATATTATGTGGGGCCACTTGAGCGAACACTATATTATGTGGGGGCCACTATATGTAGAGCCACTTGAGGGAACACTATATTATGTGGGGCCACTTGAGCGAACACTATATTATGTGGGGGCCACTATATGTAGGGCCACTTGAGGGAACACTATATGATGTGGGGACCACTAACATTGCATTATACGAGGTGGGGGCATAAGACTATATGAGCTACTTCAGGACATTATTATGTCTGGCGTGAGCTAAGTTGGCATAACCCACCAGCGTGTCCCTTTAAGGCTTATGGTTTACAGTCACCAATACTTAGAAGACAGCTGAACCTAGACCGTCCTACCAATATTTTCCCTATGCAGTTCTAGCACTACTTTCTCACTATATAGTCTTATGCACTGGTTGCAAAGCAGCACATGGTTTATATTGGTTTATATTGTGACCAAACAATATAAAATATGATGATTTTCCAGAAAAACACAGTTCTAGTACAGCCTCTGAATATGTCCATCTATAACCCTGACGTACACACATGCATGCATCTACTTCTGGGTCTCCTAGCAATCCCTTTGGAGCACTGCTCTTTACTTTGTACTTCCAGAGTCTACACCAATAAATATGCCACATGTGAACATACTCAAAGGTTCTGAGAAATAATCAAAGCTACAGAATTAAGCAATGGCTCTATGCTTGTGGGGTGTTCTGATGGGTTTTTTAATGCATCCAAAAACATACCGGAAAAAGCGAGCCCACTTCTGAACGAGAGGCCATGCCCCTCTTTATTTGGTTCCACCCACTTTTTAAGAAATTGCCGTGATGGGTGTAAAGGTGCAACATTCCCATGTACTGCAGAAAACAGAAGAACGATATAAAACCCAGTGCTGCCACTTTTTGGCAGCTAGAAGTTGCAACAACCTCCGGGTCAAAATGACACTCCTTTCGCTAGCATGAGTGAAAGTCGCAAAGAAACATGGCGATCTTTGTTCACGCAATGGGAGTCACTGTGTGGCCCTAGCCTAAATCTGTCAAATTCTTAGAATGCATTAGCCTTTACAGCTATTAGTTGCAGTCATTTACGCCAGAAAAATATGCCAAACCTTTGGTGAATTTTTTGCTGCACGATGTTGTAACCTAAGACACCCTTTTACACGCTGCTATACTTTTTTTTTTTTTTTTGTAAATGTGCCTAAGGCCAGCGCCCCACGTGACGCAAATGCTGTGGTTTGGCCGCAGAGAAAAAAAAACAAAAAAACACAGTGGTTTACAGTCACAGCAAGGTGGAAGAAATTCTAACAAATCCCATCTACACCTTGCAAAAAAAAATATGCTCTGCGGACACACTGCGATTTCCAAAACTGTTGCGGTTTTGAAAATCTCGGTATGTCACTTATACTTACGTAAATGCCAGCATTTGCCCTATAGGTATAACTGAAAAAGTCCTCAGAGGAAACCTAAGCGATGCAGACTTTCTGTGAAAAGCACCTCAGGAAAAACCATAACGTGTTGCCGCCACGGTTTTTCCCCACAGCACTTTTTTTTTTTGCTGAGGCACGCTACGTGGGATCTTAGACTAAGAGAGTCTATAATACGCGCTAAATGTGCCTCAAGGTATGTTAGACATCTTTATGGCACAAAACTCTCCAACATTCTGGCACTTTTTGCTTGAAAAATAGAAGAGCAATGAAGCTGCAAATAACCCCAATAAAAATCTCAATAGTTTGGGGCCACACGGTGGCTCAGTGGTTAGGATTGCAGTGCTGGAGTCCTGGGTTCAAATCCCACCAGGAACAACATCTGCAAGGAGTTTGTATGTTCTCCCTGTGTTTGCGTGGAATTCCTCCCATTCTACAAAGATATACTGAAATCGGGGGAAATATATGGGGCTCACAATCTACATTGAAAAAAGACAAAATCCCAATAGTAACAGCACATACCCTACATTGACATTCACAGGACTAGCAATGACACATCTCCCCAGAGGATAGACTGCTATAAGAGAATAGTGGTTACACAACCTTCAAACTACAGACACAGCACCAAAACAGCAAGAGGTATATACTACTGCCTCCAGGGAGAACGAGTATATACCACAGATAATAGAAAGACTATAGTGACACATTACATTGCCGGGCTATTATGTGCACTAAGGGGTCCACACTTCTAAACAGCGGATGACAGAGTGAAGAACGAGAAGGAATGGCACCCAGAATCACTTCTACCTTGCTTGACGGGTCTCCTGTGAATTCTCATTTTGGGAAAAGATGGCCAGGAGTAATTGAAAGGAGAGTCCGAGTCAGAATCCATTGTCCTGTGCGGAAGGAAGGCAGCAGGTTCTGGAAGAAGAGAAGCAATGTGGACCCCGGGGCTCCTCCAAAACACCAGATGATGCAAAATAGAGGAATGAAGAAAGCTGGATCAGATTGCCCTGTCTGCCCAGGGGAGGGCCAGGCACTAAACGGTTGCTCTCTTCAGGCGCTCAGGCATGTAGACAGATCAGGCTGTAAATATTAAATCAGATGAGGGAATGCAGGGGGAAAACATGAAGCAAAACTGGAGCGGCATCATGGTCCAGAGCTATGCCAGAGGTCAGCTGGTGCCAATGAATCATTAACTCACCTCTTCATCTCTATGCTAATGGGAACTGCCTAAACTGCGCCTCAAGTGAAGTGAAGAGCCCTTGTAAGTAAATAGAGGGGAGCACAAAGACTCCCAGGAGCGCAGCCTTACCCCTCCGCGCCTGGAGTGCTGGCTTTTTATATACACTGTCTCTAAATGACTGCAAAACGTAGTAAAGTCGCACAAATAAGCTAAAAATACAATATACTATATGTTTCACACTATACACTTTTAACTACTTGTAGACCGAGCTATCTACACTGCACTGGACACAATTTCAGGTTTTTGCAGACATCCACGGATGCGGCTTTGAGGGCTATAACATTTATTTTTCGTTTGGGTTATTGATATAATTTTTGCGGCTTTTTTGAGTGACACCTAGGGCTTCATGCTATTTTTAATTTAGCATTTTTTTTCTTCTTTTTTTTATATCTTGGAACATGTAAACAAGAATGGCCCCAATCCTAATAAATTTGCCCCATTCTGTCAGAGTGTTATGTGTGGCCACCTAGTGGTTGTGCTGTGAACTACGGCCTGTCAAGGGTTTTGCTTGCACAGCGTGAAGTGGTATTGAATTGGTTTAATAAGAAAGTAGAGTCTTTAACCAATTTGAGGTAAGGGTGGACATACTGCTATTCCAGTTTCATCAAACATAAAAACAAGATTGCCCTCTGATTTACTAAAATACGGTGACATTTACATTTGGAAAAGGAAACCCATAACGCTGACAATGGTGTCTAATCTCAGCATATAACAGAGCAGGAAGGGCTGAACATATTGTTATATACATTATATTGTGTTTAGATCTTCGCTTTTTTGGGGCTTAGGAGTCCAGTAGGCGGTCCTACCCACTGACCGACAGCCATGTCTGTACGCACCAATACAAGGAAAGCGGTCACTGACTAAGTGATACCAAGTACTACACTTTTAAACCTACAAAAAGTCTTAGGGTAGAGTAACACGGCAACTTTGGCCATGCGACCAAAGATTGCAGGGTCGCCCCGTGCTCTTTTCACTATCGTATGTGAATGGCGTTGCATTGCAGCCCTAAGGGTGATGTGACGGCTACTTCTAGTTGGAGAATAATCCAGCACGGCTCTTTCTTTTTTATGATTACAACTCACTGTGCAATGGGAGTCACAATGTGACTCCACTCACTTACATTGGGGAAGGAGATGCAGAGCGACCTGGTGATCTTTGGTTACATGATGGGGGTTGCGGCCAAAGTTACTGTGTAAGGCTAAGTTGACATCTGCGTTGGAGACTCTGCCACAGATTCTACATTTTTTCCCCTTACCACGTAGGAATAACCTTAAGAAAGGCTATTCTTCTCCTACCCTTAGATGTCTTCTCCGCGTCGATGTTCGGTAGACATCCCGGTTTTCTTTGGTATGCAAATGAGTTCTCCCGCAGCACTGGGGGCGGCCCCAGCGCTCAAGCAGCACTGGGGGTGTTGCCAATGCTAAGAGAGAACTCTCCAGCGCCGCCTCCATCTTTGCCTGGAAAGGCCTCGCCCTGTGTCTTCTTCCAGCACTGGCTTCAAATTTCTAAGCATGCGACTTCTAATGCCTGCAGACATTTTCTTGTGGCCGCTTACACCAGTTTACTGTGTAAACGGCCACAGGAAAATTGTGCGGATCATGCGCAGTTGGTTCTGTTTGAGTGCTGAGGACCGCCCCTAGTGCTGTGAGAGAACTCATTTACATACAGAAGAAAACTGGGATTTCTACTGAACGGCGGCGCGGAGAAAAATAGCGTTTCTTAAGGTTATTCGTAGGCGTTAGGGAGAAAAAAATTCAATTTTAATGATTGAATCCTTTAATCCACTATGATTATTATTAAAAAAAAAAAAAAAAAAAACAAATAGGTGTATGATATATATATATATATATATATATATATATATATATATATATATATATATATATATATATATATATATATATATATATATAGATATATTGGTCTAAACAACTAGAATATCTCCAAACAACTGTGAATACAGAAAATTGTTTTCACTCTATATTCAGAGGAAAATCTTAGAAGTGTTTTGTTCTGCATATTTGCAGCCATTGTCCTGGATTTACACGGGGATTGTCACAGATTTAATAAGTCTGGCACCTTTAAAAGTAACGATGGCCGCTTGTATAAAGGAAGAAGTGAGTGATTTACAACAGGCGCGCCATTCTTACACCGTATCCCAGAACAACTGTGTGCACACAAGTGTCCCGGAGACCCTCTCCCTGCAGCACCAGTCTCACATCTCCTCAAGGGGTCTCGGAGCCATGCCGCAAAGGAGAATGAATGCTAATCCTAGAAGATATTTACTGAGGCTTGGCTGACCAATTCTGAGGTTTCTGTATCTGCCCATGGATACATGTAAATGTCACATATGTAAGATTATGATATCTGAGCCAGTAAACATTCCTGCCGTCACTTCCATTATTACCCAAAGTAAATGAGGTTTACAGTGGCACCTCTGTCCTCTGCCGCAGCGCCTCTGCTTCTTATACAAGGTTTCTGAACTTGACATTATGAAATGAAAATATTCAAAAAATCTGCAATTCCTGGTAGTCAGCCAGCCCTTTGGCAAGAATTTACATAAGTTTGCAACTGGTCATAATTACTTTTTAATTTATGATGCAGAGATCTTAAGACAAAGGTCACATTGTGCAAATTGCAAAATGGAAAACATTTAAAGGGGTTGGCCAGGAATTCTTTTTATGGCCCATTCCTCAGTTAGGCCATAAATATACAATTGTTAGGGTACTGACGGATGACCCTGCATAGAACAGCTGTTTATGGGTCGCCTCCAACACCTGTACTATACACAGCACAGTCTCCAACACCTGTACTATACACAGCACAGTCTCCGGCCCCTGTACTATACACAGCACAGTCTCCGGCCCCTGTACTATACACAGCACAGTCTCCGGCCCCTGTACTATACACAGCACAGTCTCCGGCCCCTGTACTATACACAGCACAGTCTCCGGCCCCTGTACTATACACAGCACAGCCTCCTGCCCCTGTACTATACACAGCACAGCCTCCAGCCCCTGTACTATACACAGCACAGTCTCCGGCCCCTGTACTATACACAGCACAGTCTCCGGCCCCTGTACTATACACAGCACAGCCTCCAACCCCTGTACTATACACAGCACAGTCTCCAGCCCCTGTACTATACACAGCACAGCCTCCAGCCCCTGTACTATACACAGCACAGTCTCCGGCCCCTGTACTATACACAGGACAGTCTCCGGCCCCTGTACTATACACAGCACAGTCTCCGGCCCCTGTACTATACACAGCACAGTCTCCGGCCCCTGTACTATACACAGCACAGTCTCCGGCCCCTGTACTATACACAGCACAGTCTCCGGCCCCTGTACTATACACAGCACAGTCTCCGGCCCCTGTACTATACACAGCACAGTCTCCGGCCCCTGTACTATACACAGCACAGTCTCCGGCCCCTGTACTATACACAGCACAGTCTCCGGCCCCTGTACTATACACAGCACAGCCTCCAGCCCCTGTACTATACACAGCACAGTCTCCGGCCCCTGTACTATACACAGGACAGTCTCCGGCCCCTGTACTATACACAGCACAGTCTCCGGCCCCTGTACTATACACAGCACAGTCTCCGGCCCCTGTACTATACACAGCACAGAGTCTCCAGCCTCTGTACTATACACAGCACAGTCTCCAGCCCCTGTACTATACACAGCACAGTCTCCAGCCCCTGTACTATACACAGCACAGTCTCCGGCCCCTGTACTATACACAGCACAGTCTCCGGCCCCTGTACTATACACAGCACAGTCTCCGGCCCCTGTACTATACACAGCACAGTCTCCGGCCCCTGTACTATACACAGCACAGTCTCCGGCCCCTGTACTATACACAGCACAGTCTCCAGCCCCTGTACTATACACAGCACAGAGTCTCCAGCCCCTGTACTATACACAGCACAGTCTCCAGCCCCTGTACTATACACAGCACAGTCTCCGGCCCCTGTACTATACACAGCACAGTCTCCAGCCCCTGTACTATACACAGCACAGTCTCCAGCCCCTGTACTATACACAGCACAGTCTCTGGCCCCTGTACTATACACAGCAGAGTCTCCGGCCCCTGTACTATACACAGCACAGTCTCCGGCCCCTGTACTATACACAGCACAGTCTCCGGCCCCTGTACTATACACAGCACAGTCTCCAGCCCCTGTACTATACACAGCACAGAGTCTCCAGCCCCTGTACTATACACAGCACAGTCTCCAGCCCCTGTACTATACACAGCACAGTCTCCGGCCCCTGTACTATACACAGCACAGTCTCCAGCCCCTGTACTATACACAGCACAGTCTCCAGCCCCTGTACTATACACAGCACAGTCTCTGGCCCCTGTACTATACACAGCAGAGTCTCCAGCCCCTGTACTATACACAGCAGAGTCTCCGGCCCCTGTACTATACACAGCACAGGCTCCATCTCCTGTACTCCAGTCCCTATATATAAGAAATCCTGTACATCCCCTTTAAAAGGATTGTAGGAAACTTGTAGGAAACTAGAATAGTATAGCTGCTTTCTTGTAGAAATAGCGCGTGTCTTGTTCTTGGGTTGTCTCTTTATTGTGACTCAGGTCTATTAAATGGATATACAACGAGTGGATCTGCGTCTGGAAGAAAGTCGCCATACTTTTCTAATCTTATCTTGAATAGCCGCAGTGGCTGTTCTTCTACAATTCCTTTAGGAAATGTAGGAATGAATTGATAACCTCAATCTCTTAATAATTCAGAGGAATTCCCATGTGCCAGAATTGTACTCTACGCACGTCAGGACCTGGTGTAGATATTCTATATAACTCATGATAGTTATAGTGAATCTGTGGGTCCAAGGCATCCCCGTCTACCTTAGTCTCTGCCCCGTTATGGCCACGATCATATAGTGAGGCAAAAATGCACATCTATTCCAGTTTTCTGGCTTAGAGGGAATAGTAACCTCCCCACAATGTGCGCCATCAGCCCTAAACTGAGTGTGCACCTACACACTACTATCCTTAGGACTGTTTGATAAAGGGAATGGCCCCCTATCCCTTTCCAAACCTCATCTTGCGGGTATTAAAATACATATTGGTCTCCTGTCTGCTTTCTATAAATGACCTGAACGCCTTTTCGCATGACATCAGACTTTGGATAATCGACCGTAATTTGTACGTTCTTCCAAATACTTTACGAGTGACTTCAGCAATTCTGCCAGATCAACTACAGTTGGAGAAAACGTATGAGTAATGTTTTTAAGGAATGTCTCCCCAAAGCAAAAACTGGTCAATGTGTAACTCCAGATTAATCAATAATCCTCCTCCAAGTATCTGGAGAGGAACAGATGGAACGAGGCGACAATTCAGGAGAAGTCAGGGATATGCTGAGTCACAAGGTGACAAACCAGTACTATGACAAACTTCTTCGGAAAAGGGAATTTCTACTGCCAATAGTTTTACAGTACATATGATGTCACTTCTACATAGAAAAGCTTGCGTTTCAGGTATGCATCTTTAATCTCCGTTTCCTTATAGATTTTCATTTCCTCTAGCCAGTGGCAGAAAACTGAAAAGTCAGAGGAGATTCCTTTATAAGACAATCCGGTAGGGGAAAAAGGTTTCCTGCCAGTGTTATATTATGACAAGGAGTACAAAGTAAATTTACCATCTTCTGAGAATACGGCCTGGCCTCACGAATCTGTCTGCACTGCCCAAACAGGAAGGCAGATAGGATGGTTAGGTAAGGCAGCTTAAGATCTATGCTAGACATGGACATCAAACAGAAAAAAGCCTGCTGTATGAAAAGGGAAATTCTGGAATCGTTTTTGAGGGTCAGACGACATAGGTGTGGTAAGTATTGTTCTTACATTCCCAGGCTATGCAAAATGAATGGTATTAGAATATGGCTAGAAATGTTTGTTACTAGAACCCAACCCTATAGATACCTAGGTTACTGTCTCCGGTATCGAAGGGAGTCTTCCCCTTGTGAATCGCTGCCTCCACTGTAGAGGTTTCACAGGTTTTGTCAATAGGCAAATGAGCTCATTGAAGAAACAAAAACATTGCCATTGCTCTGAAGTAGTAAGGCAACACCCTCATTGCTCCAAAGATCTGATCTGCATATCTCAGTTACAACGGAGGCACCAATGCACGAGACAAAGGCATCATTTTGTTCAGGTGACCCTATCTGTAGTCCTGGGCTGATCTGCTAGGGTCTGGTGATCGTTTGTGTTTTAGGTGAAAAAAAGAGAATTACTGACATCCTCGATGGAAATATAATAAATGACACAGTGCTGATAAAAGCTGAGGATTATTATTCACAGCTTCTGCCTAGAATGTCAGAGTCATTATAACTATGAAGAATCTGTGGAATAGCCTACCCCAGGAGCTGGTCATGGCAGTCACAGCTGACAGCTTCAAAAAAGGATTAGCTGCCTTTCTACAAAAATATTATTGCTGCTTATGGAAATGTATAGACTGTCATGACATTTCTTATTCCCTGGTTGAACTTGATGGACATATGTCTTTCTACAACCATACTAACTAGGTAACTATGAGACCCTATTCACATCTACGGTCCACTTGGGGACCCTCCCGAACGGAAACCTATATGCATGAAAAAAAGCAGTTACCTAAGGAAACCCACAGATCCCATAGACTATAACAGGGTCTCTGTGGTTTACACACAAAACATGTGGAGAGAAAAGTGCTGCCTGCAGGACTTTTCTCTCCACGTTTCGTGCAGAAACCACACGGCCCCCATTATAATCTATGGAGTCCGTGTGCTTTCATTGTTCATCACTTGTCAATGCGTTCGGTATTCCGTTTAGAGGGTCCCCAAATGGACTCTCCGAACAGAATACCAAATGCAGATGTAAACCAGGCCTTAGACCCAATGAATTACACAGAGAGAATTTACTTACAAACTATGCTGCCTCAAATAAAGAATAACAGGAAGAAGAAGGGGATTGTATAAGCCAAGAGACTTCCTTGTTGTACTGGATCTCCAAAGAAGTAAAGGACAAGAGTATTTCTGTAGGAAACAGTTCTAAAGAACTAACCTTTATGGAAGGAAATCCTGTACATGCTGGAGAAATGTAGCCATAAATGGGACTGCAGGTAACACTATATTACTCAGGAATGACTCAGATAAAAGTACTTACTCCAGTGACTGTCCAGTCATGAGCTTAAAGAGGACCTTTCATGGTTCGGGGCACAGGCAGTTCTATATACTGCTGGAAAGCCGACAGTGCGCTGAATTCAGCACACTGTCGGCTTTCCCGATCTGTGCCTCGGGTGAAGAGCTTTCGGTCCCGGTACCGTAGCTCTTTACAGTCAGAAGGGCATTCCTGACAGTCTGTCAGGTACGTCCTTCTCCACAGCAGCACCTATCGCGCTGTACAGTGTGAGCGGGGAGGAATGCCCCCTCCCCTCTGCTCACACAGCTCGTCCATAGAAGAGTATTATCTGGAAAGGAGGGGGCGTTCCTCCCCGCTCACACTGTACAGTGCGATAGGCGTTGCTGAGGAGAAGGACGTACCTGACTGACTGTCAGAAACGCCCTTCTGACTGTAAAGAGCTACGGTACCGGGACAGATAGCGCTTTACCCGGGGCACAGATTGGGAAAGCTGACAGTGCGCTGAATTCATCACACTGTCAGCTTTCCAGCAGTATATAGAACTGCCTGTGCCCAAATCGGTGAAAGGTCCTCTTTAAAGAAGTGCTTTGTGATAGACCTGAGGTGGGATACTTATAGACACAGTAGAACCCCACTCCATCAAGGTAAGGGTATGTTCACACAGAGAAAAAGGTTGCGGAAACCTTCCTTCGCGGCATCCCACTCCAGATTAAGCCCGAATGAATAGGTTTAAATAGGAGCGTGTCTGGAGCCACGGACCCCACGGTCCCCAGCAAGATAGGGCATCTTGCTTCTTTTTTCCGCTACTAGCTAGCGGGGAAGAAAAATAAAGCAAGCAGCTCCCACTGAAATCAATGGAAGCCATCTTTACAGACAGATTCCGTGTCAAATTCCACCTGAAAAGAACTCAGTGTGAACTAGCCCATATGCTTCTCCATGGTTTAGTTTTATAGTAGTTACAATGTTTCGGGTACATCAGGCAAGTGTAATATATTGAAGTTCTCCCGGTGAACAGTCATATGGCCATATCGTGTGCTGAGCCCAGAGGATACAGCATAGGCAGGCCATGGCCATGTCACACACCAGGAGAGATGGTGCTTTTGTGATGTACTTTAGGACATGACTTGTGATGTTCAGCTGTTTCGTGGCCTGGATTCCTCCTGCAAGGCTACATATTCTGCAGTGCTTTACAGACATTGTGGTCACTGCCATATACAGCTCACAATGTAAATCCCCTATCAGTATGTGTTTGAAGTATAGGAGAAAACCAGAGTACCCAAAAGTAACCCAAGAATATAAGGGGAGAACATACAAGCTCCTTGGAGATGCCCTCGGCTGGGTCCCTCCTGATACCTCAACTTGTACATTCATTCCAACACAGAAATGGTTTCTCTCTCTCTCTGCGTCAGTAACGTGGTGAAGAGGGCGAGCTGTGTCACTGTTTTCTACCGCTAAGTCAGTCCCCTTCTCCATCATGGCTGATGCAGAGACATAAAACAGGGCTCACCTAGCTAATGAACTGAGCCAGACAGACGGCCCCTTTATCACATTACTGACACAGACAGGAAGGAAAGTCAATGTGGAGGTTTCATGACCATGAAAAAGGGAGTCTGAGATAAGGTTTTTGCAAATGTAAATTAAAAAATAAATAAATAAAAATTTAAGTTCAATATTTTACATTTCAAATACAATAAATAGATTTTTTTTTCTTCCGTCAAACAACCCACTGAAAGCATACATTACCTGTTACGCTAGGTTCACACCTGTGTTCGGGTTTCCATTTGAGTTCCTCCCCAAACGGAAACCTAATCCTAGACTATAATGGGGTTTGCCAGGTTTCCACCCGGTTTCCATCAGGGTTGGTTGGAAAAATGCGGAGAGAGAAATCCTTCTTGTAGGACTTTTCTCTGCACGTTTGTAAAGTGGAATGGGGAACAGAATCCCCGAGCGGAAACGAGGTGAAGGAAGGAACCTAGCCTTACATGTAAAAGCCACGAGCTCCAATATGGCAACAAAAAAAAAAAAAGAAAAAATAGCAAGTACCAATTGCCCAATGATATTACTACCTTATTGTACATTATGATGTTACTACCTTATGTTATGATGCTACTAACTCAAAGAGGACCTTTCATCACTTGGGGCAAATGTGGTTTTATATACCGCTAGAAAGCAGACAGTGCACTGAATTCAGTGCACTGTCTGCTCTCACGACCTGTGCCCCCGGTGAGGAGCTATCGGTGCCGTAGCTCTTCACCGTCAGAGAGAAGTGAGAGTGGGGAGGAACGCCTACCTCCCCTCCTGATAGTATTCGTCCATAGACGAGTACTGGGGGCCATTCCTCACCGCTCTCACAGTACAGCGCTATAGACGCTGCTGTGAGGAAGGGCGTTCCTGAATGACTGTCTACGGTACCGGCACCGATATCTCTTCACCTGGGCACAGATCGGGAAAGCTGAATCCAGTCTAGCAGTATATAAAACTGCCTGTGCCCCAGGTGGTTAAAGGTCCTCTTTAAGTTACGCTATGATATCTCTACCATTGGTTACGTTGACAACTCCTTTACTTTCTCTAGAGGAAATTAGTAAAGCCATCAGGAGGACATGACTAAACAAAGGCTTCTGACTACGTCGGTAACATCCAGCTATGTCCCTTTGTGCTCTCCAGCTCTTGCTGGGTCTCACACAATGTTATGGGTGTGCAGATATCAATAATGATAGTTTAGCACACTGCCTTTGTAAATCCTGAGACTTAGAAAGTGTTTAGCTTTCTTTCTCACAATGTAACTTCAGCTTCCTTGCCATGTTAAAACATTTCCCTGAATTTATTTGACAGAGGTCACAATGACATTCAGATAGTTCAATCTACTGGAGTTGTCAAGGCTGAGGAGGAAATACTTCTAGAACAATCTGTCCTCAATCCATTGTAAATTTTATAAGAAGGTTAATGAAATACGTCTCTGTTCACACTGTCATTCTGGCTCCTTCTTGGAGCGCAATAAGCCGCTCACTTATGACAGCGAGAATAGCACAGCATGCAGCATATTCTTCTTATTAATAAAATGATACCTTGATGGTATCTACTTGGCACTTGCTCCAGGAAAGCTGCCTGCCTGTCTAATGCATCCTCAGACGCCATCTCGCAAGGTGTCTGTGTCGCCAGTGAAACATCAGCATTTTTTTTTTAATTTTATTTAGATTGTGAGCCCATATAGGGATCACAATGTACATTTTTTCCTATCAGTATGTCTTTGTAGAGTGGGAGCAAATCCACGCAAATACGGGGAGAACATACAAACTCCTTGCAGATGTTGTCCTTGGCAGGATTCGAACCCAGGACTCCAGCGCTGCAAGGCTGCAGTGCTAACCACTGAGCCACCGTGTTGCCCCCTGTATCAGCATTCTATCCTTGCAGTGCTGAAGTCCTGGGTTCGAATCCGCCCAATGAGTTTGTATGTTCTCCCCATATTTGGGTGGGTTTCCCCAGGTACCCCAGTTTCCTCCCACACTCCAAAGACAAACTGATAGGAAGTGTAGATTGTGAGCCCTATATGGGACAATGTGCACAATATCTGTAACGTATAGTTTACTGCACAGTGAAAACCGTATAACTAAAACCTGTAAAATTGTATGAAAAAAAAGTTTTGCTCATTGGAGAGATTGGTACAGGGACTTATAAGACCGCGCATGCCCTAAGGACTCTGGGTAAGGAATATACAAATAAGACCTTAGTGGTGAATCAGAGGAACTTGCTCCTAGCATCACCTATTGGAAGGTATCTCCCTACAGATTATTACGTTCCAATAAGTGGTGCTAGGTGCAAATTCCTCTTTTTCACCAATGAGGTCTTATTCCTATATACCTTAGGTAGAGTCGTTCAACAATTTTTATATTATTATTATTATTTCCCTATTCACACAACAGGCGCCTATTGGAATCATAGCTCCGTCTTGTCTATGATTTATGCGGCCAGGTTACAACCATTTGTGTCACTCTGCCCTCTCTGAACGACGCTCCTTCATTCCTCCAACACCGGGGAGGGCTGGGGCGCACAACACTTAAATGCGGTCTCTTACATGAATGCCTGTGCTCAAGAGACTCTTAGCCACTATTAGTTCCACTTCCCACAGCCAAATTAAGCCCACTTCCAGGACATTTACAACATTCATGGTTTTTCACACAAAACATCATAATAGCCACATAATAAGCTCTTCTTTCTGTGGCTTAACCCAAAGCTACTAGACAACCACAACATAATTCAATCAGGAATCCTAATTATACTAAATATTGCATTAAAGGAGCAACACAGAGACCGAAGATAAGACGTCCATTGTAGCCGGGAATGAAAAAGGCAACAGCATGGAATAGAACCGCACAAAGGTCATCACAAATATTCACATAATATGTCACCCAATTAATATCATACTGAAGCAGATGAATGTTCCCAGCTATGGCCGCCTACTCTGCCGGGGATAAATGCACACTATACATTGCAGACTCCTTTTAATGGCAACTTCTGTGACAACTTATCCTTACCATTTACTTTTATTTCTACAAGTATAAGATAATTTTCAGCTATTGTAATTGTACGTAAAAGCTTGACACGGTCATCGGGGAAAAATTATTATGATTAAAATGCTTATGCCAGTCTTAAAGGAGTTTTCCCATAAAAGGAATTTTCTAGGTAGCATTGTCAGTAAACCATTGTTTTGGGGGACTGTAGAAGGATATATCTAATAGTCAGGCTGCCCCATGAGCACCTCCCCGCGTGTGCTGTCACCAGAGGTGCGCCTCCCCGCGTGTGCTGTCACCAGAGGAGCGCCTCCCCGCGTTTGCTGTCACCAGAGGAGCGCCTCCCCGCGTTTGCTGTCACCAGAGGAGCGCCTCCCCGCGTGTGCTGTCACCAGAGGAGCGCCTCCCTGTGTCTGCTGTCACCAGAGGAGCGCCTCCCCGCGTGTGCTGTTACCAGAGGAGAACCTCTCTGTGTGTGCTGTCACCAGAAGACCGCCTCCCCGCATGTGCTGTCACCAGAGGAGAACCTCCCTGCTTGTGCTGTCACCAGAAGACCTCCTCCCCATGTGTGCTGTCACCAGAGGAGCACCTCCCAATGTGTACTGTCACTAGAGGAGAACCTCCCTGCGTGTGTTGTCACGAGAGGAGCGCCTCCCTGTGTCTGCTGTCACCAGAGGAACACCTCTCTGCGTGTGCTTTCACCAGAGGAGAACCTCCCTGCTTGTGCTGTCACCAGAAGACCTCCTCCCCATGTGTGCAGTCACCAGAAGACCGCCTCCCCATGTGTGCTGTCACCAGAGGAGCACCTCCCTGCGTGTGCTGTCACGAGAGGAGCGCCTCCCTGTGTCTGCTGTCACCAGAGGAGCACCTCTCTGCGTGTGCTGTCACCAGAGGAGCGCCTCCCAATGTCTGCTGTCACCAGAGGAGCGCCTCCCAATGTCTGCTGTCACCAGAGGAGCGCCTCCCAATGTTTGCTGTCACCAGGGGAGCGCCTCCCACTGTCTGCTGTCACCAGAGGAGCGCCTCCCAATGTCTGCTGTCACCAGAGGAGAACCTCCCAGTGTTTTTTTTTTTTTTTTTTAAATAAATGATAAATTAAATTATAACTTTCTGGAAAAATTAGAAGCAACATTTTAAGATGCGAATAGATGCAACACCACATATAGACAAGGAAATATTGTAAACCAATGTTATACTGAACCTGCTCCAGTAGTGGATCCATCAACTGATCTCTGTGCTTTGTTATTCCCAGGGTGCATGGAGCTTACAACCTGAAAGAAAATAAAAAATCTAAACAAATATGACAATATAATCTGAGAACTTGTAACTAAGTCAGCTAGAGACGAGATCTAGCACTTGCATTTCCAATGAAATATATATATACATATATATATATATATATATATATATATATATATATATATATATATATATTGAACAGTGGATATATATATATATATATATATGTATAATGAACAGTGGTGACTGGACTCTATCTTGAAGATATACATGTGGTTTTAGAAAATGGCAAAAACACATGTATGTATTGTGTAAATACTGATGTTTGATATTGTAGCTGGGCTTGGTACTTGGCATTAGTGCCAGTCTGTCCCAAACACAATGTCCCGGCACAGATCATGCCCTGATCTTAGATATGGAAGTATGGTGTTGTAAAAAGTGGTGAATTTTGATATCACACTTACCGTATATACTCGAGTATAAGCCAAATTTTTTAGCACAGTTTTTGTGCTGAAAAAGCCCCCCTCAGCTTATACTCAAGTCAAACAAAAAAATATATATATTTTTTTTTTTATTATTTTTTTTTTTTTTTTGGGGGGGGGGGGCGCGGAGGGGGGTCTATGACCAGCCACAATGGTAATGTATAGAATCTCCCATAAAATAGTGAATAAAAAAAAAAAAAAAAAAAGCTTTAAAAAAATATAATAAAAAAAAAAAAGTTTTAAATCACTCATTTCCCTACAATACATATATATATTTCCTTTTTTTATGTAGATGGTGAGCCCCATATAGGGATCACAATTTCCTTTTTTTCCTATCAGTATGTCTTTGTAGAATAAGAGGAAATCCACGCAAACACGGGGAGAACATACAAACTCCTTGCAGATGTTGTGCCTGGTGGGATTCGAACCCAGGACTCCAGCGCTGCAAGGCTATAGTGCTAACAACTGAGCCACAGTGTTGCCCCATATTATATATTTTTGACAATGGTTGGAGAGAATCAACCAAGCAAACATGTTCTCTGAATGGGCATGGAGGTCTAAGCTTATACCGGACACCTCTGCCAGAGGCTTTTCTCCTGGGAACATGTTGAAATACAACCAACCAGATTTTTATCTCCCCCTATCATCTGCCCCTGGGGGAGTCAGGAGACCCCCATACAGGTAAGATGATCAGCTGGTTTCATCTAGCTTTAGATGTACCTTTCTGGTATATCCATTGAACATAAAGGTCAACATAAGCCTTGTGAGGTTTCCACTGTACAGTCCTATGAAAAAGTTTGGGCACCCCTATTAATCTTAATCATTTTTAGTTCTAAATATTTTGGTATTTGCAGCAGCCATTTCAGTTTGATATATCTAATAACTGATGGACACAGTAATATTTCAGGATTGAAATGAGGTTTATTGTACTAACAGAAAATGTGCAATATGCATTAAACCAAAATTTGACCGGTGCAAAAATATGGGCACCTCAACAGAAAAGTGACATTAATATTTAGTAGATCCTCCTTTTGCAAAGATAACGGCCTCTAGTCGCTTCCTGTAGCTTTTAATCAGTTCCTGGATCCTGGATGAAGGTATTTTGGACCATTTCTTTCTACAAAACAGTTCAAGTTCAGTTAAGTTTGATGGTCGCCGAACATGGACAGCCCGCTCTCAAATGATCTGAAAACAAAGATTGTTCAACATAGTTGTTCAGGGGAAGGATACAAAACGTTGTCTCAGAGATTTAACCTGTCAGTTTCCACTGTGAGGAACATAGTAAGGAAATGGAAGACCACAGGGACAGTTCTTGTTAAGCCCAGAAGTGGCAGGCCAAGAAAAATATCAGAAAGGCAGAGAAGAAGAATGGTGAGAACAGTCAAGGACAATCCACAGACCACCTCCAAAGAGCTGCAGCATCATCTTGCTGCAGATGGTGTCACTGTGCATTGGTCAACTATACAGCGCACTTTGCACAAATAGAAGCTGTATGGGAGAGTGATGAGAAAGAAGCCGTTTCTGCACGTACGCCACAAATAGAGTTGCCTGAGGTATGAAAAAGCACATTTGGACAAGGCAGCTTCATTTTGGAAACAAAAATTGAGTTGTTTGGTTATAAAAAAAGGCGTTATGCATGGCGTCCAAAAAGAAACAGCATTCCAAGAAAAACACATGCTACCCACTGTAAAATTTGGTGGAGGTTCCATCATGATTTGGGGCTGTGTGGCCAATGCCGGCATCGGGAATCTTGTTAAAGTTGAGGGTCGCATGGATTCCACTCAGTATCAGCAGATTCTTGAGAATAATGTTCAAGAATCAGTGACGAAGTTGAAGTTATGCCGGGGATGGATATTTCAGCAAGACAATGATCCAAAACACCGCTCCAAATCCTCAGGCATTCATGCAGAGGAACAATTACAATGTTCTGGAATGGCCATCCCAGTCCCCAGACCTGAATATCATTGAACATCTGTGGGATGATTTGAAGCGGGCTGTCCATGCTCGGCGACCATCTAACTTAACTGAACTTGAATTGTTTTGTAAAGAGGAATGGTCCAAAATCCCTTCATCCAGGATCCAGGAACTGATTAAAAGCTACAGGAAGCGACTAGAGGCTGTTATCTTTGCAAAAGGAGGATCTACTAAATATTAATGTCACTTTTCTGTTGAGGCACCGGTCAAATTTTGGTTTAATGCATATTGCACATTTTCTGTTAGTACAATAAACCTCATTTCAATCCTGAAATATTACTGTGTCCATCAGTTATTAGATACATCAAACTGAAATGGCTGTTGCAAATACCAAAATATTTAGAACTAAAAATGATTAAGATTAATAGGGGTGCCCAAACTTTTTCATAGGACTGTATATGCATCACCCATTGACTCCCATTAAAAAACATATACCGTGTGATATGCGTATTCATTTGTGGATACCTTGGCAGATAAGCTTGGTCAAGTACACTTTAATACAGACATAAAAGGTATGTTATTCTGACCATACCAGACAGACAACGGCCAAAATGAAGTCTTTTGGTATACACTGGCCCACGGTAGTATATGAATGGTGAATAATAATAAAATACTGCACTCAAAATAGTGTCATATTTTCATATTATTATGTAGTAAAAATTAGACATCTATGAAAATACATCAGGACCTAGAGAGCTTGTAGAAAGCTGAATATTAAACCTCCGCCTAGATATTACTAGAAGCCACTTTTCCTCATAGATTAGAAAGTCAGATATTTACAAAGCTGTTTATATTGCAATTTTTATTAAAATGTTATATATGATATCAAGACAGAAACAAACGCTCAAGAAGGTAGAAATGAGAATCTATACTTATAATATATATATATATATATATATATATATATATATATATATATATATATATATATATATATTTTTATATATATATATATATATATTATAATCTATACTCGCAATACAATAACTCAGTGATCCTCCCATATCTCTAACATTAGACATTATGCCGAAATAGATTTCCCAAAAATCCATGCAACCATCAAGACGTCTATTTTTACAATACATTTTTCCAACATAATGTTCAGGCACCATCTGCCTGACTTTTGTGAATGCCAATCTTAAAATAAGGCTGATATTATTGCCAAACAGGAAAAATAATAGAAAATGAGCCAAAACACTTCAAAAATAAAAGTAGGAAAGAAAGAATCAAAAAAGAAACAGCAAAAAGCAATTTCCGACATGTAGCAATGATCCAAGACACAAATAACTCACACATGACATAGAAAAGCCTCATCCATTCTCACCTTGTCAAAAAAGTTGGTGTCACACAAACATTTTCTGAAGAGTTCAATGTCGGACTCCAGCGAGTGACCCGATGTCTGACGCCGGGTTAATGTCAGCACTCCAGAGGACCAGCAGAACCGTAAATAAGAATCCGGGTTGATGGCTGCCGTACAGAAGTCCAGGGCAGGAAGCTCCTGAAAACTGGAGGTAATGACAAGGCATTAATACATGTAGTCCCCGAAGCAACCATAAGTCAGGCTTCTGTGTTGTATCCAACGTGTCCACAAGGGAATGACTGTAATGTGTGCGCTGTGATCTTGTGTAATGAGATAAACACTGCTCATTATCCTCATGTAATGCAATTGGGATTACACAGCAGTACCGCCATGGCTTGCTGTGCTTACAAGAACTCCTACTGACCAGCCTGCTGGAAGGCTGCAGAGCTGGTAAAAACAGACAGTGCCCCAAGGGAGACGCGCATTGTTTAAGAACTTATAAACAGGCAAGACTTTCATAACAAAATGTACCAGTAGTCACGGACATGCTTGTGTCATGCAAATGGCAACATCCCTGACAGGAATGACATGGGCTCTGCCGAGAGGAATTGTACTAAGCTGGAGACTTGCCGGCCTGGCTGAAACCTGAATAGTTCAGATGCTGCTCCACAAACACGTCATAAATCCAGAGAGGTTTGGAAAGAAAACATGTAAGTCCTGGCCGAGTGTGCACAAACAAAACCAACCAGGACTAGCTCAGATCTTTATGAATAAGACCGGCTTTATTACAGATATTTAAAGGGGTTTAGTCACAATCATATTCAAGTGTGAAGACATGCAAGAATTACAGATTTTTGCAAATATAAATAAATCATTTAAATTTTGTAGTTTTAAAGATTTTCCCTAACCATCTTAGTAGGGACAAACACTCGCCCGTCCTCAGTTCTCCGGTATCTCCCAATGTAGTCTAGCCCGGCTGCACCGCTGTTTTCTTCTGGCAGAAGTCCCCGCCACACTGTGACGTCCTGTGTCCCTTTCCTTAGGCTGCTGACTGGCCTCAGCGGTCACGTGCAGTACGGACTAACAAATGGTGAAAACACTAGAGCAGCAGGACCGGACTGACTGGGAGACACCAAAGAACTGAGGACAGGAAAGTGTAGTTTGGAGGGGGGGGGGGTCACTTTACCTGGACTAATATTTAAAAAAAAAAAAAAATGGTTATCCAGACAACCATAAATGGACCTCAGCACCTCTACGAAATCCAGCTCTTTGCATCTTTCAATAGATGAATTACACCCATTTTGTTTTTCTCTAGCCCCCACCATCAGTGCAGTTAGTTTCAGTTGATGTGCTTATTGGGCTCCCTAGTAACACATGGGCAACACCCATTTGTCTACTCCAGTCTGAGACGGCCCACCTGACAATAGAGAGCCTCATTAGCATATTGGGTGCTGAAACTGACAGAAACAACTGCTCAGTAACAGTAAGGGCTGGAGAGAGAATTCCAAATAGAGATGGAATTGGTGGAGGTGGTGAAAGGTCCCCTTTAATTTTATTTTTTTATCTGAAATATTTATTAAATTTTTTCGAGAAGGTTTACAACAAAGAGAAAAAAATACGCATGTAAAACGGCAACAATACAAAGATAATATGAAATCAACTACGGCCACTGAGCCCGCACCAAAAAAATCGTCCCCTTTAATTTTTAATTGTTTACACATGTAAATATGGCTAGATTTGTGGGGAAAGACCCAGTCAATGAAAACAAAATAATAATAAATAGTATTGGCTCAGGTTGTGAAAAATCTGCTGTATTGGCTGTTTTAATAGTTGTAAAAGGTTCTTGTTGGTGACAACCAACCTGACAATTATTACATTTCCCAGGAGAGTGCTCCCTCAACTTGTCAGATCTGCAATTGTACGGCCTAGTAAAGCTGTATGTAAAGCTATATACCCGAGCCCAGAACTATAAATAAAGCCTGTTTGTACTATATAGCATATGCCTGGGATACACATTACCCAATATATACCGCTGACATACGGCACTTTATAGCCATACAATGGAATACATCAAGAATAGGTTCCGTGCATAGTACAGGTTTCATTTTCCCCATGAGGACCCTATATATAGATATAGGGCAGCAGACAGTGTTCTTCCATAAACCTGAAAAAGGTACATCATACTGCTGGACACGATTTAGGCATCTACCAGGTAAATGGGGGAGGGGGGGTGGCTAGAGATATGTTTAACACTTGCAATAGGAATTTTCTGGCCATGTATTGCATGACATGATGTCATTTACTACATTTGGAAAGAAATGACAAAATTGTAGCTTGGGGAAGTTTACAGGACGGGGAGGCCAATTGAAAGCACGCACTTCCTACACACACAGCAGGACATTTATTTGAAGAAACCATTATGGATGGGACCCCCATGGCTGATCTGTAAGGTCTCTTTGTGTAGCACAGTCATGTCAGTCTAATTCATGGTTCTGTTGGTACTGATGGGCAGAATCACATGGTCTGATCAGAACAAGGCAGAATAACATGGTCCAATGCATTATTCTGCCCAATGAAAAAAAAATCCCTCACAGATCTATTATAAAAGTCAATGGGACGCATCAAAATCTAACGCTACACATATGTAGTAAGTGATCCATAAAATAAAGCCCCCCGATGAAAGTGTGAACAGAGACTAAGGAGGATTATTAGGATGCAATTGTTGTCAAGATGGGAAAAATTGCTCAGAAATCCCAACACCTAAGGCAGGGTATTCGGAGACAGCCGAGTGGTAACACTATATGCACTTTCCGTAGCTTCCATAGAGGATATGAAAGGATAGTCACACATTTAGGTACACGGGATCTGTAACTGTGAAACTAGGGAAACAGGGCAGCTCAGCTCCAATTCACTTCTATGGGATTAATGGGAGCAACGAAGAGCAGCACTGCTTGTCTGTACCCATAAGTCCCACCCTAGGGGTCAGGACTTGGAAATAACCCTTTAATAATGAGACTTTTCAATAATAAATTCAGCATAAATGGCACAAAGATTATAATTAATATTACATCATGGACACAACATTTAATACAATCAATCTCAACCTCAAGAATACAAAGATCAGGCATGCTAAAATCCAAAATGGCCAGACAGATCAAGGAAAAGACAACCCCAAACACAATAGCTGGTTAACCAATTTCTCTACAATTGACAGGACTGACTAACATACATGTAGCCATTATGGAATAATAATACATTTTTGAGCATGACATGTAATAAGACAACTACTTGTGCCCTGAAGAAGTCAGGATCCTGAAGCGAGAAAACTGTAGCCATTGCAGGGTAAGGGTAAGTTCACACAGGGTTTTTTGGACTGGAACGGGTCCAAAATATGGGTAGCTGCGAGTGGATGCCGATGCAGTGCACCGGCATCCAGTCACACACTCCGCTCCGGATTAGGCCCAAATGAATGGGCCTAGTCGAGAGGGAGTGTCTTCAGGCAGATGTCGCGAGGCGAATCCACCTGAAAGAATGAGCATCTTGCTTCTTTTTTCCGGGAGCCAGAACAATGGGAGCCGTCTTTTTGGCGGATACGGCCTCAAAATTCTGACCAAAAACCCTCCTGTGAACTTACCCTAATAGTGGTATTGCATAGTATCCATCCAAATGGAAGGTTAAACCATATACAAACAAATCCATTAGAGCGGTCACCATGCTTTTTAAGCGATAACCTGCTCTGGCACATGAAGGTGGTATAGTCCTTAGTAGAGGTCTTCCCTCTCGAACATCCACATGTAACAGCGTGTAAACTTGTTTTTATGAGGGGTGTCATCACAAACGGCTGACTGTACATGGCTACACATGCGAGGCCCCTTTGCACTGAAAGTGTGCACCAGACCGCTCTCCAGATTATGACGGTAGAACACAGGCCAAAAGACTTCGCCATCTACTTACTTCTTTAAATGCTGGACCAAGTTGGTGTGCCCGTGACGTATGGCCACCTCCACAGGGGTCTCCCCTTCTTTGTTCACTCTACTTAATGCAGACGTTCCACCCGGAAGACACATGAGGTAATGTGATAGCTCCATTAATCCCCATCTCATAGTCAGGTGTAATAGGGTTTCATGGCAAAGGCTTTCTGTAAAACAAATACACAGAATATTAGTTCTTAATGAGCGGTGACATCACTCTCTCCTTATAAACAGGGTCAGAGATATCTCTAGAAATTATAGTATAAAACTGACTGGCACTTATTAGGCTGTCCAGAGAGCCTTGGTCAGGAGCCAGCTTCCTCTGACACTCCGGCAAACACATTGCAGGGAGTGCTTCTGGGGTGACAAAGGGAGCCCCTTACTTTATACTCACATTTAAAGAGGTTGTCCAAGAATATTAGATATTCATGACCTATCCACAGGGTAGGTTATCAGTTAGTGATCGATGGGACTACAAAACCCCACTGCCGGAAGCTGTATATAAAATCTAGGGCTATTGAATGGGAGCAGAGCTGCTAAAGTATATACAATGTATAAAGCTTCCAGCTCCATACACTATAGTAGTGGTGCCAGGGAGCTACAGCTCTGCTCCCACTCACTTCAATTGTAGCAGATCTGCTTCCAGCTGTATACAGTTTCCAGCACCTAAATCCCTGTTGGGACTGGGTGTTGGACTTATATCCATAGGATAGGTCATCTGTATCCATAAAGGGGGTGTCTGAAACCCAGGGATAAGTGCGGAGGTAGCTCATGACCATGGCGTCTAAAAGGTTAACTGTTCCCACCCTTGGCGCAGATCTACTGTACCGAAACAACGTGTGTGTCAGTAATGTTTACATACCGCCAGCCGCGCTGCTGACTTGCTGTACAAACCATAGCAAAGTATAGGTACTGCTTTACTCTCCCACTGAAGTCTATGGGGTGACACCGCAGTACCTACACTCGCTGCTACAGTTTCTAGAGACAGTGTATGTAGACATTACCAAGAGCCCCAATATCTTGGTACAAATGTTGTTTGTGGGTCCCGGGTGTTAAAACCCCGTAGATCTAATATTGATGGCCTTTAAAACTGGATAACCCCTTTAAAAACCTAAATGTGGAAACACACCCTTAGGTCCCACACGGATACATGCGCCACTAGATATTTCTCTCAAGACCAGCAGTTAATAGTTGATCGAAGAAAAAAATGACTGAACTGTACATAGTAAAGGCGCCATCATATAATCTAATTTATGCCGCAAAATGAATTATTCTGTCCGAGCTCAGGCTGGAAATACACATGTAACAAATCATTCATCTAATATGTACAGTCAGCGTTATACAGACATAAACACACAGTAGCACCGACTATCATGGCGACTGCCCCGGAAAACTGTGAATTACTTAATATTGTAATGTGTACAAGTGTGACTGCGAGATAAGCAAAGCAGGTCAAATGGCAAAGCTCATTATTACAATGTGTTGTGTGATATCGACATCTCCCATCTATCAGCTCATATTGGCCGTCTACTACACAATATAAAGCTGTCTATAGCCCTTCAACTACAATTCTAACTATGGGATCTAAAGGCCACCATACACAAAAGTAGTTAGCCAAACCTGCCGATCATCCCGCTAGCTTATGTTTATGGGGTCTCCCGACTCCCCAGACATATAGGAAGAGGTATGCTGAATTTTATCAGAGATACACCCAGAGGTATCTAGGAGCGGTTCTAGTCCTCCATGCCACATGCACACCAAGCCAAGCTGAGCGTATATAATAGTGGGGGAGTTGGGAGGGATGGTTACTGGCAGCCCTTAAAGGGAATCTGCAAAGCCAAAAATAGGTTTATACTCCTCGAGCCAACACAGTACACCTTGGCTTTGGTGCGCATGTCCCGTACCTCTGGCACTTGCGCAAGGAAGCCGGGGAGATGTCCTCAGCTTCACTGAGGAACTGCACCAGAGAGGAGACTCATTCAGTTTCAAATGCTTTTAAAACAGAGCGATTGGGCACACTAAACCCTTAGTCTAGAACAGGGGTAGGGAACCTTGGCTCTCCAGCTGTTGCAAAACTACAACTCCCAGCATCCCAAAATCCCATGGAAGTGAATGAAGCATGATGGGAGTTGTAGTTTCACAGCTGGAGAGCCGAAGCTTCCCTACCCCTGGTCTATAAGGACCTTTGGGTGGTTTAGTGTCCCCAATCGACCTGACAGGTTCCCTTTAAAGATGTGTGGAAACCTTTACATGAGAACAAAAAAAAAACACTGCCACCACAGGCAAAATTAAGTATTACACTGTGTATTAAAATCACAGGATCGGCTATAAAACACAGACACGTCATAAATGTCTTATAAGTGTGGATCCCATCACTGGGACCAACATCTATTCCCAGAATTGAGGTCAAGCAACCTCCCCCCTATGCCAACTGGAGCCTCAATGTTGTCAATAGAGAAGTGGCTGCAAATGGAAAACTCTCTCCATTCACTATTATGGAAGTTCCACTCTCCATAGAAGCGAATCAAACAGAGATGTGAATGCAGTCAGCTTTAACTTACTGGCAACAGTCAGAATGGAGGATGGAGACTCCTGTTCTGGAAATGGGTGCAGGAACCAGAGATGGGACATTTATGACACAGCCAGTGTATGACTTGTATACCATGTTCCTTTTAGGTTTGTAACTGGTAGACATGTTGGGTTCTCCAGAGAGAAACACTCTTTATAGTTGATCCACTTTGGCGATGAGGCCCCAAATGGCGGATCCCCCTCCTCACCCTGTTTGTAAATGGCTTTTTAAAGTCAGCCAACAATTCTATAAGACTTCAAGACACATCCGCTTTCTTTAAAATCAATGAGTGAAGCTCCCCCATGGCAAGACATTTCAATGATCCACCAAGTTCAGCAAGTTATTTATGTTCCCAGGTCCTGCATCCAGGATTAAGGAAAGACTTCCAAGTTACTTTGCATTGCTGTCAGGCAAATATTTCTGAGGTTTTGGAAATCCTACACTCATTCCTCATATTTGATGTGGGTGGAATCGCTTCATTCTCTGATGCACATAGCAAAGCTTTAAGTAAAAACACCTCACCCGCTTTTGCGTCATGTGGTTCCATTATACTCCATACATAGACTGCTTATAAGTCACTGGCTTCGCAAAGCATCAGCTGTTGTTGATGTGCCCTTACCCATCGCCCAGATAGACCCACTGATGAAACCATAGTGTGGTTGCAACAGCAACTGGGCCCAAAAGCCAAGGTGGCTCCTGGGTCACCCTCAACACACTATTGCTGGATGTCCAAAAGCCATGGTGGCTCCTGGGTCACCGTCAATACACTAGGGCTGGATAAATGTCTGATGTCCTTTGCGATTTCCTTTGAAGGCTTTCATTAGAGCATTATAAGTTTATAAACTCCTGCCCCCTGGTGCACTGAAGTGAGAAGATTTATGATACACAGTCTTCCACTGTCCAAAAGGGAAGAATTAACCCTTTAAGGCAAAAAAAAATAAAAAATAGCATTATATAATCAATGTGTCAACATGTGATGGAGATGGAAATGTTGCTAAAATGTATGGATAGAATACAGCTGATAGTGGTGAAGCGAAGTTGTGCAGGGGGACAAGGACCGATAAACCTTTACTGACACCCCTACACTTATCACAAGCCCCCTCTTTTTATCCTCACATTTTATGGATTGGTTATTTGCCATTTTGTTAATGCAGTATTCTTATTACTTCGATTTATGGCATATCTATAGGACATGTCATAACCGTCCAAGTCTCTCCAGAACAGGGGTTCCCTAATTCCTCCACTCTGACTGGTACCAGAGAATAAAGAGGTGGCTGCACACGTGCACCCCTCTAGATATATGTGGCCACCTCTTCATTCACAGCAGACGTGACACCAGTCAGGATGGGGGCTGGGATTACCATTCAGAACATAAGAGCAAGTCCCAGAAGTGGGATCTACATAAGACATTTACGGTAAATCCAAGAGTGTCTGATGGGGATACCCCTTTAACTTACAATGTCCTTTGTCTTGAGCTCCTCTTACACCGTTGTGGTTCATTCCGATGTATTCTGTCCTTTTATATAGTTAAACAAAGGTAAACCCATAAAACTTAAAACCATTGATCCCAGTCAAGATAAGATGGATCAAAGATCAACGTGTGCATGATGTTCCCATCCTTCGAACCTTTTTATAGATCCCATACGGAAACTGGGAATAATTCCTGTGAATTGAACAACTGTTTACCCCTCAGCACAAACAAACAAATCCACGAGGATGTTTATGGAGAAGCTGAGAATTGTTTCAGGGCTCATCCTCAATCCCAGGGGGGATTTGTAAGGAGCACAACGCAGCTGGCTTAATGTATTTTGGGAATAGTTTCTTGAGAACAGTTCCTGTCCAGCATTGTGACAGAGGCTAACCTTTAGCTCGCTGTATTAGAATGAGATCACATAAGCCGCATATGTGGAAAACAGAGTTCTCAGATCTCATTTTCACACTACTAGTCCTTCAAGAAAGTGAAATATGGAGAGTGAGCTGATGATCATAATTGAAACCAGATCAGAAACTATCAACAGGAAATTCATAGAAGAAAAAATAAAATAAAAAAATGAACTAAACAGAGACTTTTTGGGGAAAAAAAAAAATTACCTAAAAAAATACCTGCTACATTTTGGGGTAAGTCTGTAAAGTCAAACACCCCAGACCCCAAATATATTGTCTGAGAGCAGGAAAGTAGGGTTAAAATAAATTAAAAAAAAATATATATATATATATATATATATATATATATATATATATATATATATATATAATGATACTGACCTCTTCACTCAACTCTTGTACATCAGTCTCTGGTTCAGGCTTTCCAGCAATGACGTCAATGCCCTGCCTCCATGTGGCAGCCATAGCCAGTTACTACCCATAAGGTATTTGTGGTAGAAATCTCCATAACAAGGATGTATCCGAAACCAGACACATATGCAGAAGACCAGGGCTCTGATATTAGAACAACGGGCAAAGATTTAACCCCCTTTACCTGTTCTCAGTCTCCAATTGTTATTCATTTATTTTAAAGAGTGGAAGAAAACCTCTTTCATTTTGCACCCCAAATATCCACATCTGTACAGTACCATGCATCTGTATGTGCCGCCATAAGGTGCTTCTATGAGACACTGCATTCTGGCTTATATGTAATCAATGCAAGGAAGCACAGGACAGGTCATGAATAAGAGATCAGTGGGGGTCTGACAGCCAACACACCGCTGATCAGTTATGTGAATGGTTTGCTTGTGTACGCACTGTGACCTTTTTACATTGAATGTCATCTGTTTTATAATGGCCATGTGATAAAATTACAGCCTTGACCCATAGAAGTAAATGGGATGAGGCTGTAGTTACATTGCATGGCGGATATGAATCAGATAACATGCAATGTAAACAGTGAAGAAGCCACGGCATTTGTATTAGGGGGCATTCACACGGAGTAAAGTGGCGCCGATTCTGCCACGATAACTCGCGTCAGAATCAGCGCTGATAAAAAGACTCCCATTGAGTTCAATGGGTTCAGTCTTCCGCGTGGAACACATTGAAATCAATGAGAGGCTGTTTAACCCATTGATTTCAATGTGTTCCACACAGAAGATGGAACCCATTGAACTCAAAAGGGAGTCTTTTTATCAGCACTGATTCTGTTGCGCGTTATCATGGCAGAATCAGCGCCACTTTACTCCTTGTGCATGCCCCCTTTTAGAGCTGTGGCTCCCTGAAACAGCTGATCAGAATGGGTGCCAGGTGTCACTGATTTCTTATAGTTGACCAATCCCAAGGATAGATAGTGGTAACCAAGTACCACTCCCACAGGAATCATAGGTTGTATGTTCGAACTAAAAACTGCCCAGAAAAATCCAGTAGAAAAAAAAGCAGATTAATGCAAAGTCTGGACTTAATAAAAGTTACTTAATAGTTACTCCCTCAGTGATATTTAGTATTTTGAGTGACATCCCTTCAGTGATATATAAATATGATTTTACTAGCAGTCGTGTCATAAACCATCCATAGTCTACTGTGAAATGTATATGTTCGCCGCAAATTAACGCTACATACACATTTCCATGTGCATGGAGCCAGTCCATGATTGAAGCACATGGACAACATCTGTGTGCTGCCCCCATTCACTTTTCTGCATGTAGCCCATCACCTCATACTCCAGGATGCAAGTGCAACATTTCGGCTTTAGACCAACCTTCATCAGGATTGAGATATCGAACACACATGATCTGTGACAGGTTGTCCAAAGGGAGCCTGGATACTAGCACAGGGTGGACGAACTGCTGCTACAGTATATATACATGGTGTAAAATAGATTTTGGTAGAGCTAGACGCCATTTAAAATAAATGTTACTAGGTGTCTTTATTTAGATTTTTTACTTTTTTGCACTTAGAATAAATTTTCTCTGCAATGAGACATGTTAAGTGCATTTGATAAAATCACCTTGTAATATATTTAACCTCAACATTGGTTGGAGCAGTCTGATAGATCTCTGCACTTGTAACATCATCAGAAACTTTATCACAAATCCTATTGAGGTCAATATTAGGCTGGTCTTACACGACTGTAATGATTTTACGGTCCGCAAGTTGCTGATCAGCAACACTAGCTGCTGATCAGCAACATTAGACTCTGCAGATGCCCGTAAACTGCCGCTGAACTCTATGGGCGAGTCCGTGCAGTGCCGTGAATTACGGTCATGTTCTATAAATTGCGGACCACAGTTGCGGCCCGGCCACACCACGGATAAAATATCCAGTGGTATAAGAGGCCGCATTGAATATAATGTGTCCGCAAATGGTCCGCAATTTAAAACCCTCAATTGTGGACCATTTGCGGTCTTAAACTACGGTCGTTTAAGACCAGCCTTACACAGCAATTTCTCGTGACCCTTTACCCGTGTTACTACATCTATAGCTAGGGAATAAACAAATTCACATCCATAACAATGAAATGAAAGGAACCTTGTAGCCTGCCCGGGCTTTGTTTGCACTGTGCTGAGACATGTCTCTCCTTTCCATGAACATAAAGCACGCTAAAACTGTTGTCTGCACACAGAATATTATTAGCGACTGTGTATACAATGTCAAGTGGTGTTTATTCAACAGTAAAACTCGCGCTCATTAATCTGTCCCTTCCAATCTGTAACAATCTGAAGACAAACAAAACTAGCAGTGAAAAGAGCTCCCCCTGTTGGTGAGCAACAACATTTACACACTAAAATGTACTGTGTATACCTCACCAAAGAGCGGGCTTTCCTCCCTAAAAAGCAAAATAACTTAACTAAACAAATTGTATGTATACGTGTGAAAATACATCTAAAGTTACAAACATATGGATATAACTGAAAAAATAAATGCACCCAGATAGAAACATCAGATTGCTGTATATCTCAGGCAGATATGTAAATTACTACAGGGGTGAACTCATTAGACACCAAGTCTAGCCACAGGGCAGAAAAATGTTTCAAAGGCTCTCGGAGGTTACTTTTGGGTATTGTAGCTCTTGGTGAGAGGTCAATGATTGCTAGAACAAGGTTGCAAAATGCACTCACATAGCAGAAAATGAAGAGGAATTCATCATTTTCCGCCGCTGGTATTTTCATCCGCGGTCAATCTGTGACGGGATCCTGATGCAGGGCATCGACATCCCATCAAGCCTTCCCGCAGCTGATAAGGCCCAGATGAATGTGCCTAATCACCATGGAGTCTCAAGCCATGGACCCAGTGGCTGAATCCGCCGTGGAATCCATGGCGAGGCCGAGCAGGGTGCTTCTTTTTTTCGTAGCCTGCTGCGAAAAGGAGGCAGATGATTGGACTAAGAGAAGTAGGATGGCCATTGTGATGAATTGCCCACCATCCATTCCTAGCTGTGCGGGGAACAGTAGTTAAATGAGGGCAAACACACTTGGCCATGGATAGTCTAGACAGACCACCAGTAGAAAGGAGCACAGACAAGTACGGACAGTTGCCATAGATTCCTTGACCACCATCCAGACACAGGTAATACCTTCATTAACACCCCAGTCTCTATTCACCAAATTTCTGTCTGCTAAGCACCTGTCACTGTGTCCATTACATGTCCTGCCATTGACAGCCAGTCACTGACACCTTTGTTTGCAGTAGTGTTTGTGAATAACAAGCCTTTGTTTCATAGTGTTTAGTGATGAATCCGGGTTGCGTTTGGGTTCTGATGGTGCTGGAGCCTCTGTACAGTTTTCCCCAATAACCATCTCCTTTCCCTGTAATACTGTAAGCACTTACATATCAACGTTGTATTCACACTTAGAAACTTTCATCTCATTCTGACAACTCCTCCTTGAGGCATCCTTTATGACGTGTGTATTATACTAGGTTTTGCTTTTTTTTTTTGCTCAAGATGCAGCCTTGAAGGGAGTCTCTCACATCCCCGAAACTTACTCAACTGCTACCACCGTGTTACACAGCACATTACAGGGATAAACATAAAGCCTTCGTTGTATAAGTCACATCTGTGGATTTAGAAAAAAACAACTTTGAAGTCTTAGGCTGAGTTCAGATGGAGTTTTTTGGTCCAGAATTTGAGGTGGAATCCACCTCAAAATCCTGATAAAAAAAAAAACGGCTCCCATTGAAATCAATGGATGCCGGTCATTTCTTTTTTCCATGAGTGGTCTGTTCCGGCTCCTGGAAAAAAAGAAGCGACATGCTCATTCTTCAGGCGGATGGCGTGGCCAGTTCAGCCTTGGACATCCGCCTGAAGACACTCCCTCCAGACAAGGCGCATTCATTTGGGCCTAATCCAGAGCGGAGTGCTGCGACTGGATGGCGGTGCACTGTACCAGCATCCCGTTGCACTTGAAGCTACCTGTTTTTTGGTCTGGAATCTGAGGGGGCCTCTGCCTCAAATTACAGACCAAAAAACCCTGTGTGAACTCGGCCTTTTGCAAATCAGGAAGTTGGTGCACTGGGGGTGAAAACGCGGAACCTAAGAGTATGTTCACATGGAGAAATTTGGTGTTAAATTTGAGGCAGATTTTGCCTTAAAATCAGCTCAAAATTCCACCTGAAACCAGGCTCATTTCAATGGGAGTCCAATGTTGATTTTTTTTCCTCTAGCTAGCTGAAAAAAAAAAGCATCATGCTCAATCTTCGGGCCTAAAAACAACCCTTCAAGTGAATGGAAAGCAGAAAATACTGCCGGTCAAGTCCGGATGTTGACACAGAATTTGGACAAGTGGAAAAATCACCTTCAAGTTCCTGAAGCTAAATTTTTCAGCCAAGAAAACTTCCTTCATGTCAGCTACCACTTCCCATCCTGTGCTGACCTAGCCATTACGGTGAGAATTGATCCTTTCAATGTACTTACCCCATCCATCCTATGTGAACTGCAAGAACAGTGCTCCCAATGAAGGCCCGCCCCCAGTGCACCAAAGGCCTCAATTGCACAAGACTTCAAAATAGTTTTCCTCCAAAAGTGACATACAGTGCCTACAAGTAATATTCAACCCCCTGCAGATTTAGCAGGTTTATACATTCGGAATTAACTTGGCATTGTGACATTTGGACTGTAGATCAGCCTGGAAGTGTGAAATGCACTGCAGCAAAAAAGAATGTTATTTCTTTGTTTAATTTTTTTTTTAATTGTGAAAAGTTTATTCAGAGGGTCATTTATTATTCAACCCCTCAAACCACCAGAATTCTGTTTGGTTCCCCTAAAGTATTAAGAAGTAGTTCAGGCACAAAGAACAATGAGCTTCACATGTTTGGATTAATTATCTCTTTTTCCAGCCTTTTCTGATTATTTAAGACCCTCCCCAAACTTGTGAACAGCACTCATACATGGTCAACATGGGAAAGACAAAGGAGCATTCCAAGGCCATCAGAGACAAGATCGTGGAGGGTCACAAGGCTGGCAAGGGGTACAAAACCTTTTCCAAGGAGTTGGGCCTACCTGTCTCCACTGTCGGGAGCATCATCCGGAGGTGGAAGGCTTATGGAACTACTGTTAGCCTTCCACGGCCTGGACAGCCTTTGAAAGTTTCCTCCCGTGCCGAGGCCAGGCTTGTCCGAAGAGTCAAGGCTAACCCAAGGACAACAAGGAAGGAGTTCCGGGAAGATCTCATGGCAGTGGGGACATTGGTTTCAGTCAATACCAAAAGTAACGTACTCCACCGCAATGGTCTCCGTTCCAGACGAGCCTGTAAGGTACCTTTACTTTCAAAGCGTCATGTCAAGGCTCGTCTACAGTTTGCTCATGATCACTTGGAGGACTCTGAGACAGACTGGTTCAAGGTTCTCTGGTCTGATGAGACCAAGATCGAGATCTTTGGTGCCAACCACACACGTGACGTTTGGAGACTGGATGGCACTGCATACGACCCCAAGAATACCATCCCTACAGTCAAGCATGGTGGTGGCAGCATCATGCTGTGGGGCTGCTTCTCAGCCAAGGGGCCTGGCCATCTGGTCCGCATCCATGGGAAGATGGATAGCACGGCCTACCTGGAGATTTTGGCCAAGAACCTCCGCTCCTCCGTCAAGGATCTTAAGATGGGTCGTCATTTCATCTTCCAACAAGACAACAACCCAAAGCACACAGCCAAGAAAACCAAGGCCTGGTTCAAGAGGGAAAAAATCAAGGTGTTGCAGTGGCCTAGTCAGTCTCCTGACCTTAACCCAATTGAAAACTTGTGGAAGGAGCTCAAGATTAAAGTCCACATGAGACACCCAAAGAACCTAGATAACTTGGAGAAGATCTGCATGGAGGAGTGGGCCAAGATAACTCCAGAGACCTGTGCCGGCCTGATCAGGTCTTATAAAAGACGATTATTAGCTGTAATTGCAAACAAGGGTTATTCCACAAAATATTAAACCTAGGGGTTGAGTAATAATTGACCCACACTTTTATGTTTAAAATTTATTAAAATTTAACTGAGCAACATACTGTAACTTTTTGGTTTGTAAGATTTATGCATCTGTTAATAAATCCTGCTCTTGTTTGAAGTTTGAAGGCTCTAACTTATTTGCATCTTATCAAACCTGCTAAATCTGCAGGGGGTTGAATACTACTTGTAGGCACTGTACATAATAAAGATCTGAGGTTTATCACTGTACATGTGCTCCATCACATGGAGGTAATAATAGAGTAAGCTTGGGGGAGGTTGGAGACCCTTTAAGTAACAACATGACAAGAGCCTAGAGAAATAGCAATGGTGTGTAGCAGGTGAGCCTTGTCCTCCCTATCTAATGTATATTTCTATGTCTACAGGTTCCCATGCAACAAGCCCCAACACCTGCTAATACAAGTTTTGCACCAGTTACAGGAACAATGTAGAAAAATGTAAACCAGATCCTGACAAAGCAAACTTATAGAAATGGTAAGAACAGTTACTTGGTTCACAATATAATAAAGTCAATGTCACTGGTCATGTCGCAACTTGTATGCAACAGAGACTATGGCATTCATCTTGTCTGCGATCGGCTCAGCAATGCGATCTATGGCAGTACAACACAAATTAAACCCAATCCTGTTGTGTAACTCCTTCCTTAGGATTTGTGGAAGACCAAAAACATCGAAATCCAAGAAGTGTCCTTAATTCATATTGCATCTATTTTTCATAGGATATTTCCCATAGTTTTCCCCCCTAAAAAACAGTCCAGATTGCGGTAGATGCAATAATGGGATGTCCTGAGCTTTTGTTTTTTATTGATGATCTATCCTGAGGTTACTGCAGCAGAAAAGCTGCGTTTTCAAAAAAAAAATTATATTTTTGAAAATTGCAGCTTGTCAATTATATAAACCCTGGCATTTTCCATATAGGTAGAATTGGGACAGAAAATCCGCTGAAGAAAACTCTGGATTTTCTGAAAAAGGCAATGGAAGAAAAAATTTGATGAATTTCTGTGACTGGATAAGTGGGGTGTCAGCCTTAAATGGGTGAGTGGCAGCTGTCCTCCTTAGGACCAGTTTACAATAGAACAAAAGTTCTTTTAGGCTGAGTTCACACGGCAAATTCGGACTCAAAATCCAGACCAAAAAGATGGCTCCCATTAAAATCAATAGGAGCCAGTTCTCGGAAAAAAAGAAGCGACATGAAGACAGTCCCTCCGCCCGACTAGGCCCATTCTTTGGGCCTAATCCGGAGCGGAGTGCGTGCACTGCACCGACATCCAGTCGCGCCTACCCGTTTTTTGGTCCGGAAACTGAGGCGGAGGCTCCCGTGTGAACCTGGCCTTAGTCTCTAACGGGTTTATCATATAGGGTCCAGACCCTTAGAAAGGTCCAATAAGGTCTCTAATACCTGAGAAAATGAAATCTCCCTAGAAGTTGAGCGTTGTATAAAGCTATGTAGGACTATTACTGAGCCCCACTGTACCCCCATGTACTTTATATTACAGAGCTTCCCTATACCACAACATGTCAGAAAACGGCAGAAAACTATATAAGCCTACAAGTGTATTCATCGCTCACTACAAGCGCAGAAGAAATAGTATATACCAGACACTAGGACGCTGAAGGACATGGTCAGTTCTGTTGTGTGATAGGTTCACACTAGCGTCATGGTCTCAGTCGTTGTATAATGGGGTCTGCCGGGTGTCCACTGTTTTATAAGCGCTGGAGAATAAAGTCCTCCGTGTACTACCTTTCTCTCCAACAAATTTCGTCAGTTTCTGCTTCTTCTATGGTGCAGATGTGAACCCAGGGCTAGTTCACTCGTAAAAACCTCCTGGCTTATTTTGGTCCTGAAAAAAAACGCTTCCTAATTAGGAAGCTTTTTTTTTACATTGCCAAGCTTTTTTTTGGAGCTTTTTTTTTTTAAAAAAACCGCTTCCAAAAAAAGTCAGGCTGTTTTCCCCTCCCATATGAGTGAATGGGCTGAAAAAACCGCTAGAGTTTTTTTTCCGCGCGTTTTTTTGCAAAAAAGGCGTCGCTTATTTTTGCAAAAAAACGCGTCGCTTATTTTTGCAAAAAAACGCGCAGAAAAAAAACGCGCGGTTTTTGCCTCCCATTCACTTCTATTGATTTCTTCAGGCGGAAAACGCCTGAAGAAAGGTCATGTCGCTTCGTTTTTCTGCTAGCTGAAAAATAACTAGCAGAAAAAAAAGCTAGTGGAAAAAAAAGCTAGCTGTTCACATAGGGCTCCATTGTAAAGGGGCTGATTTTGAAGCGAAATCCGCTGTCAAAAAACTCCCCTTTGCCCACGTGTGAACTAGCCCTTATACAGAAGATGGACACTGCAAAGTGCAGGGTGAGCGGGCTTTTCTAGGAGCCCAGCACAGTAGTATATAGCTTTATTACATCCTTGATATTGCGTCACACATTTTGTTTTTAACACAATATTCTCAGTTTATGTGAATTTATGTTGGACTTATCAGCGCCATGCAGAAGGAAAATAAAAACAAACTACTATATAAAAAGCCCTCGAACAGATTGACAATGAACCCGGAGTCATACAATTTGCTATTCCCATGGCCTTTCCTGCAACCCACCTTTCCTGTACGCTCCTACCCTGCAGTGGTACAGCTGGATAACTCGCAGACACGCTACAACCAGGAAAACACATGAAGTGGGAAGCCTATACTGAGCGGACCCACACACAACAGGCCTTATACATATCCAACCGAGCAAGGGTCAGAGGCCGGCACCGCCACAAAGCAAAAACTACACAAGAGGAGGAAATTACTGTACAGAGATACATGAGAGGCCTGTGAAAGACTGACCTGTACTCAGAGTTTCCTTACATGTAGTTCATGACAAAAGATAAATGTGTCTGCAAATGGTCATAATGACCATGGGAAATGGGGAAAACTCTCCGGACGGCAAAGTACCATTAGACAAATGACAAGTCCAACTAGGCAGTGAAAAATGACAATACTTGTGGTGGGAAGGCCAGAGCGACATTCTGCAATGCTCTGATAGATGTAGTCAGTCAGGCCCTCGCCATTTGTGATCTGGCTGTCAATGAATACAAAGAGTCAATGTCTACAAAACTAACATGAACCCAATACTGCTGTAGGGGAAGGTTAGTAACAAATATATCCAGACAATCCTCTGTAAGGGCTTATTCACATGACCTCTTAGCAGACGTTACTCACGGGCACCACACAACCCTGCTCATTTTCAGGTCTTGCTTCATCAGTGGTCATTTTTCACTTTTTTTTTTTTAATACTGTTCAATGTCTTTGGGTCGGA